>NW_028301557.1:0-17500 GCF_042242905.1 Orbicella faveolata | reverse complement strand
GACTGATAACTGTATAAATAATCTATAATAATAATAATAATAATAGATTTGTATAGCGCCATATCCAGGGCTCATGGCTCATGGCTCAATCTATGTAACGTAATGTCTGCCCATTCTTTTTAGCCCTTATGGTTATTTTGGGCAGGCAGTACTCTATACTAATTTAATGTTTATTGTAATTATTTTATAGATTGTGAGTACAAATAAATGGTTGTTGTTGTTGTTGTTGTTGTTGTTGGTCCTTCATGCGGAATTTCTCCTGCAGCATTTGTTCAGCCTCAGACATCAGAACCATGTCACTTGCTGCAATAATGATGTCGTCGACCCAAAGAAGCATTACAACTATTTTACTCCCAAACTGTTTAGTGTACATACAGTTGTCAACTGGATTTGTTTAATTTATACACAAGTCTCACATTAGAACCACTAGGGCTTCAGAACCTTCAACTTGGTCCATATATATATATCTCACAATCAATGGGAGCATTTAGGTATGCCGTTTTGACATCCATCTGGTGTAGAATTAAATCGTGTTGTGCTGCTATTTGCAACAGAGCACGTACTGATGTGACATTTGCCGTAGGGGCAAATGTTTCCTGATAATCTACACCTTTCACTTGACTATAGCCTTTAGCAGCATACCTAGCCTCGTAGGTTTTAGCACCATCAGAACCTTCTTTGATAGTGTACACCCAACGGTCCCCTACTGAATTCCTACCCTCTGGTAGGGTGGTTAGAATAGATGTCTCATTCTCGATAAGAGAATCCATTTTTTCTCTCATTGCTGCCTTCCAATTTTCTGACTCAGGAGATTCAATTGCTTCTTGGTATGTCTGGGGAAAAGCTGAAACCTTGTAACAATAATCAACACTAGATAATACCTGGTCACTCTCAGCAATAACCTCATCCAGATCAGTAACATAGTCATTAAGGTATGCTGGGCGTCTCCTCTCCCTGGTGGGGTATCTCGCACCTTCAGTCACAGATTAGGGGTTCCTATCAGTTTTGTCTCCAGTCACAAGCTTCTCAGCCTGTTCACATGAGAATTTATCCGACCTATGAAAATCATATGCACTATACATATCTGGGTTAGTGTTCACAGCCTGTTCGCCTGAGATTTCCTCAGACCTGTTAACACCAGATGCACTACACATATCAAGGTTAGTGTCCTCAGCCTGCTCGTCTGAGATTTTCTCAGACCTGTTAACACCAGATGCACTACACATATCTGGGTTAGTGTTACGCCGTAACAACATGAAATCATCTTCATCACGTAACAGACTTCCTGTTTGAGTGCGTTTCTCATTAACACTCTCCGAAGGGAATTTTACCACCCTGTGCCTAATCACCTTACCAATCTCTGGGAAATACACAAGGTAAACGGGGCTTAGTTAGGTCTCTGACCTGTGAGAGGAAACTAAGGTGTTTGCTGTAAGCGATTGTTATAGCACCTATTGCACGTGTATGCTGCTGCCATAACAGCATATGGCCAGAACACCTTAGCTAAACTGGGCTGTATGGGCAGGCATCTCCCCATTTCAAATAGGGTTCTCCAGTGCCGCTCGGCTGTGCCGTTCTGGTGTGGTGAAAAGGGGGCAGAGGTATCATGCCTTGTGCGATTCCTCCTGAGAAGTGCCTCAAAATTCACAGAAGTAAACTCACCACCATTGTCAGATCTCATACATTTGACCTTACCATGAGGGGCTGAACCTGCCAAAAATCTCTCTGTAGCAGCCACTGTGTCACTCTTGTTCCTCAGAAAGTAGACAAAATCTGCACCTGAAAAATCATCTGTAAAGGCCAAACAATATTTAAAACCTTCTTTAGAGGCTGGATCAACAGGTCCAGCGAGGTCAGTGTGAACTAAATCTAGTGGGGCAGTCGCACGTGCATCAGGCTTTCTATTCCTATTCTGTGTGGGTTTTCCTAGCATACATACACTACAATCGCTAGGTTTGCTAGAGCTCTTATGGCTAATCTTCATACCATCTACAACATTCTCTAGTTTCTTAATGTCATCATAATTACATTGTCCTAGGATTTGATGCCAGACATTCATAGGACGTACATAGTTTACGGAATCAGAGTCAGTGATGTTATCATATGTATTCAAATAATACAATCTGCCACGCTTGTCAATGAGAAACTTTGTGCCATCCTTGTGCGTCAGCTCAGCAGAATCTGGCTGGAAAGCCACACTTGCACCCCTCTCTGTTGCAGCTTGAACTGAGAATAAGATGTTATGAACAGAGCATTTCACAAAGTTGCCTTCACAGCTGTTCCAGACGAATCGACGATAGTAATATCAACATCTCCTCTTTTTAGGGCAACCTTATTTGCTCGAGTTCCATTTGCTAATTAAATGGAATGCTTGTCTGGCTTAAATGTGTCACCAAACTTTTTAAACTTAGACAAAATCAGTAATAATATGAGCAGTTGCACCGCAATCAACTAATAGTGTGTTTGGCTTCCCAGATGTAGGCTTGCCAGAGACATTCTCATCCTCATGGGCATTAGTCTCAAAAACAAATGAGTGTTCAATGTCCTGGTCTGTTTTCTCAAATACTTGATTAACCTTGTCACCTTTCTTTCTTCTATGACGACATGCTTAATCACTGTGCGACCCTGAGCGGCAGGTATTGCACCACTTCCCTCCTTTGGGCTTCTTGGGATAGAAACGAGCTAAATGACCTTGTTGGATGCAGTTGAAGCAGGTAAGATTTCCTTTTCCTTTCACTGGTGGTTTTAGCTGTTGGAAATTGTCTTCTGCTTTCAAAATGGAGTCGTTATTATCTGCTGTTCTTGCTTTCTCAGTGTCCTCAAAGCTTCTTAGAGAGGCTTTGAATTCGCTAAATGTTTGTTGCTTCTCGCTCTGTGTGACAACCGCAACAAACGGTTCGTAACTTTGAGGTAATCCTTTGAGTACCATTGCAATAAGAAGACTGTCAGTTACAGTTTCTGCCGCCGTCTCCGCTCTAATTACATAGTCAGTGACAGACTCATTCGCTGATTTAACTAAGGATGTTAGTTCGGTATAAAGCGAAATCGCACGTGGTTTCCCAGTCCCAGCGTAATGGGCTCGTAAAATCTGCAGCGCCCTTCTTCCATCGTCAATTGCATCTCTCATTACCAGCGCTGGGCTTTTGTCATCTAGGAACTGGATTAGTTCGGCAAACGTCTCCTCGTTTTTGCTAGCATTAGCTTCCTCATCCCAGCTCTCAGACACGAGAACGTCTTTCAACTTTTGGAATCTCGTGTAGCCAAGGAATTTGACCTCCCATTGCTCGTATTTTCGCTCATCCCCATCGAAAATTAATCTTCCAAATCGTCCAGGAACATCTCTTCTGGGCCCATAACCTGTTGAATTCGCTTCTTCTGTCTTAATGGGGTGGGATTTTAAAGATTCAAAGATCACACTCAGAACACGAGTCAGTTACGTTAGACCCGAAGGAACAAGATCCGGGATTTTTATTACTATCACTTATGTACTGCATGTATGATGTCACATTCTTTAACAGGACATTCCAGTGACGCCAATGAACTATTTCAACGTAAGTAACACTCTTTCAGTAGCATTATCGCTATTTATGCTATCTTCGAAAAGGGGCATTTTAAATCTGCCGTGTGGCACTAAATTTTCACGGGAGTTTATTTTTGGGAATCGGCGATATTTTTTATTTTGCGGGAACTGATTTTGGCGATTGTGGAAGACTTGGTACTGAGTACTAACTCTTGCCATCTTTGCGAAGTCCCGTTTAAATACCTCTTACAAACCGAGTTCGAGGGCAGTACTGTAAGTTACGGACCAAGATTTTCCCCCATCGATTTAGGGCCCAAGGGCGAAGCGCGCGGGGCATAAATCGAAGGGGAAAAACGAGGATCGTTAACTTACAATACAGACCGAGTTAACGAGGTCAGTAAGATATTTATTATATCTGTACTGGGTGTCTGACGGGTTCGGGAACGATTCCTATTCACCCGGAACGGCTTCGAATTTCTGAAGCACCTCGAAAGCAAAACGAGCCAATTTGAAATCGTCGTTTAATAATTGACTCCTAAGTCATTAGCAGACTTCAATAGACAATTTTAGAAGTAAAAGAAAGTTTTAAACTATTACTTGCTTAAAAAGTTAAGAACACTTGGCAATAAATCACAAAACATTTTGGCAACAAAAACAGCTTTAAATTTTAGCGGGCCGTATAGTAGAATATGGATAATTAGAACCCGAGCAAATTTGGCTGGAAAAGGGCAGATGTATAATTTATTTTGGATTTCTTTTTTTCATCACGCTATAATATTATCATAAACACACGATTTTGCCTGCACTACACAACGGAACGCACACAAAGGTGACCACAGCTAGTAATAGGATGATTAGGAGCACAGCTATGATAGGAACTTGCAAACTTGACACTTCGTTAACCACATTTTCGCATTAATTAATTTACCTAATTATATAGTACTCAGTTAATCCAGCATTGTCAGCACAGCTATTATTTTTTAACTTCTGAAACCTGTCCAATTTGGGATTTAATTTGGACAGTTTTCTATAAGGACTTTGAAGAAAAACGCAGAAACTATCCAATTTGGGAAAAAAATAGGACAGTTTGTCGAAGCCAATGAAATTAAGCTATTGACCTTCCGAAGATTATGGAAGATCACACGAAACCTTTTGAAGACTTCTAAAGATCACCCGATAATTCGCGAACACTTCCGAAGATTTCCGAAGATCAAACGAACACTTCCGAAGATTTCCGAATATCCACGAACATCTCAGAAGATTTCCGAAGATCACCTAAACACTTCCCAGGATTTCCGAAGACTAGCGACAATCTCCGGCGATCTCCGAAGATCACCGGATATTTTCGAAGCTTTCCCAACTTTGGAAGATCGAGGACCCAATCTGTTTTTCTTTAGAGACAGTTACTGTAGTCTTCCTTGCAAAGCTGTATTACCTCACGAGCTCTATAATTAATAAGTAACAGGACTACATGCTTGTCCAATTTGAAAGTAATTGGATTCAAAAAATTCCTCTGACAGCCAAATTGGACTTGGCCTGCGGCCTCGTCTAATTTTGGCTGTCTTCGGAATTTTTTTCATCCAATTATTTCCAAATTGGGCAGCATGTAGTCCTATTACATATACGAATCATATCCATGTACGTAGATAATTTGGTACGATCAATATGCTTGAGGAAGTGTGACCACGTTTAAATGCGTGACACTCAATGAAGGACATTAGTGCAATGCATATAATTCTTGCCGAAAGTGTTGGCACTTTTGCCGAATATCTTCCGTACTTGGATTCCCCTCAATTCCCGGCAACGATGAACTCTCAAGCATACTGCACGAGTACTATAATTTTTCACGTTGGTATTGTAAGATATTTTTGTGCTGGCATGTTGATTCGTTGGTATGCAGGTTACGTAATTATGCTAAGAAGTTAATATTTAAGGAGTTGTCACTTCGACGGCATCTCCGCTTTTGATCAGTTGATTTTGGAAATTTTGTTGTAGTAAATTTCGAGCAATGCTTGATCCACCGCCGGAGACTGCATCATCCCAACCTCAGTCGACAGACATTTCTAATTCTGACATGATTTCGCTGATTTCTTCTCTCCTTGATGCGAAGTTGCAGAAAACGTTTGGTGATTTCAAGCGATCATTAGACGAACGCGAGGTTGAGACTCGGCGAGAACTGAAGAAATTGAAAACAGACTCTAAGGCAGCTAGTTCACTTCAGTTTAAAGGTAACAGAATCCAGTTTGAGTTTAATACCCAGCTCCTTGACTGCCTTGATCTGGCTATCTCCAATTTGTCCGAGGTAAACCTGCTGGGTGTTCAAGAACATCTCCAAAAGGCCAAGTCTGACTTCGAGAAACGCATTAAGTTCATGATCCGCTTTGCTGACAAAAGTCCCGCTGGCTGGGCTGTAGTGGAGGAATATGAGTCCGACGAGCTCGCCGAAAATTCTGAAGACGAGAAGAAACTTCGAGCGGCTGAGCGACGTGCGCTTACCAATATTAAACAAGAAGTCTTCCAAACCTCGTGTTTCAAGGATTTCAAGAGCTCCTAAATCCCGAGATTTTCAAGCTACACAAGGGTCTGGGTCTTCTGTTTCTATTACATCTCTTCCATTTTCTGCCGCTCACTCTAATTTTCGTCAGCCCTTTCGTGCCGCCCGACAAGTCCAGCCTTCGGACGTCTGCTTTAACTGCAATCAGCGAGGACACTGGGCTAATTCGCCAGCCTGCCCTCTTTTCTACAAGACAAGAGGTAGTTTCACCAACACTGGCGCCATTTCAACGTCCACAAAGTCAACCACCGTCTGATTTGGCAAATGTTCTTGCAAGATTGGGTCCAGATAAGTAATCTGACTTTGACTTTGACTTGGATCACATTTCTCTTGATTCTAGCTTTGCTGAATATTTTGAAGGCTCTACTCAGGTTATTGTTAAGGGTAGGCTTAAATCTAATATTTCTTATTGGTAAAGCATTGGTGCCTCTAAGTTTATTTTAGATACTCTAAGTTTTGGTTATAAGATCCCCTTTTCATGGGAACCTACAAGTGTTATTCTTACTAATAATCGCTCAGCTTTGGGTGAGAGTAATTTTGTAGAATCTGCTATTCAAGAGTTACTTAGTGTTGGCTCTATTGTTTCGTGTACTTACCCGCCTGACGCGGTCAATCCATTGTCAGTTTCTGTATAGTCAAGTGGTAAGAAGAGACTCATATTAGACCTCAGACATGTTAATTTCTTTGTAAATAAGTCCAAAATTAAGTTTGAGGATGCCCAGTCCATGCTAAATGTTTTCATCGGCGATTCTCCTTCTAGTTTGTGAGTTTATTCTTTCGATATTAATTCAGGGTATCATCATGTTGAAATCTACCCCTCACATTAGAGATTTCTCGATTTTTCGTGGGTGTTCAATGGGGTTCGAAAATATTTTAAGTTTTGTCGTTCTGCCTTTTGATCTTTCTACGGGCCCTAACATTTTCACCAAAGTTATGCGTACCCTCGTCAAGCACTGGCGTGGTCAGGCCATCCGCATTGTAATTTATTTAGAGGATGATTTAGGGGTATGTGATTCGGATACTTGCCTTCGACAATCTTTGTTGGTGCATTCTGATTTGATTAGTTCGGGGTTCGTTCCAAATAAGGATAAATGTATGTGGATCCCTGTTCAGTTGCTTCGCTGGCTTGGTTTTCATTGGGATTTTGCTCGGGGTTTATTGTCTATTCCTGAAGATAAGATATGAGTTTTCCTTGCGTCCATTAGGAAGGTTTCTAGTTGTCATATAGTTAATGTAAGGCTGCTGGCTCATGTTACCGGGCGTATCACTACCTCTATGCTTTCCTGAAGATAAGATATCAGTATTCCTTGCGTCCACTAGGGAGGTTTCTAGTTGTCGTATAGTTACTGCAAGGATGCTGGCTCAGGTTACCGGGCGTATTATCTGTATGCTTGTGTTTGGCCATATTTGCAAGATTATGACGAAAGCACTGCATTCTGTTATTGACAGCAGAGCATATTGGAACGCCAGGGTTTTTCGTACTACTGAAGCTATTTCTAAGTTAAATTATTGATGTTCCAATGCTCGAGCACTTATATAATTTAATTCTAGACCTTTTGTCTATCCAGTTAATGTCCCTTATCACATTGTATATTCCGATGCTAGTAAAGTTGCTTGCGCTTCTAATATTTATGTTGACGTCGCCGGAGGGGTTTCCTGTTGCCAACAAGAATTTTGATGATCTTGAAATGAAGCAAAGCTCCACTTGGAGGGAATTGAAGTCTGTTAGTTTTGCTTTAAGAAGTGTTACTTCCATTTTGCATAATTCCTCTGCTAAGCTTTATACTGATAATAAAGCGGTAGCGTTCATTACAGATTCTGGGAGCAATAAGCCGCATTTGAATGCTATTGCTAAGGATATTTTCAATTTTACTTCTGCTCATGGTATTGGGTTGTCAGTGAAATGGATTTCCTGTACGCTTAATCAGAAAGCTGATTATTACAGTAAGATCGTTGATTTTGACGACTGGTGTGTTTCCAACGATTATTTTCGTGAAATTTATTGTCGATGGGGTCCTTTCACCGTAGATTGTTTTGCTAGTTATTGAAATACCAAGTTGCCTAGGTTCTATTCGCACTTTTACAGTCCTAACACTTTGGGTGTAGATGCTCTTAGTCATAGGTGGGAAGGTGAAAACTGTTGGTTGGTCCCTCCTGTTAGAATTGTCACCTAAATTATTGAGCATTTCAAATTATGCAAGTGCGTAGGCGCTCTTGTGGTCCGTTATTGGTTATCTGCCATTTTTTGGCCATTCATTATTAACAAAGAGCGTTCTTTTCGTAGTTATATTCTTGACTTCCTTTATGTTTGTGGTTCTGCCCTTTGATCTTTCTAAGGGCCCTTAATTTTCACCAAAGTTATGCTTACCCTCATCACGCATTGGCGTAGTCAGGCCATCCGCATTTTAGTTTATTTAGACGATGGTTTAGGGGTATGCGTTTCGAAGGATACTTGCCTTAGACAATCTTTGTTGGTGCATTCTGATTTGATTAGCTCGGGGTTCGTTCCAAATAAGGATAAATGTATGTGGATCCTTGTTCACTTGCTTCGCTAGCCTGGTTCTCATCGGGATTTTGCTCGGGGTTTATTGTCTATTCCTGAAGATAAGATATCAGTTTTCCTTGCGTCCATTAGGGAGGTTTCTAGTTGTCGTATAGTTACTGCAAAGATGCTGGCTCAGGTTACCGGGCGTATTATCTGTATGCTTGTTTTTGGCCATATTTGAGAGATTATGACGAAAGCACTGCATTCTGTTATTGACAGCAGAGCATATTGGAACGCCAGGGTTTTTCTTACTACTGAAGCTATTTCTGAGTTAAATTATTGATGTTCCAATGCTCGAGCACTTATATAATTTAATTCTAGCCCTTTTGTCTATCCAGTTAATATTCCTCATCACATTGTATATTCCGACGCTAGTGAAGTTGCTTGCGCTTCTTATATTTATGTTGAGGGGTATCATTTCCTGTACGTTTTTTTTTTTGGCCATATTTGCAAGATTATGACGAAAGTACTGCATTCTGTTATTGACAACAGAGCATATTGGAACGCCAGGGTTTTTCTCACTACTGAAGCTATTTTTGAGTTAAGTTATTGATGTTCCAATGCTCGAGCACTTATATAATTAAATTCTAGACCTTTTGTCTATCCAATTAATATTCCTCATCACATTGTATATTCCGACGCTGTTGAAGTTGCTTGCGCTTCTTATACTTATGTTGAGGGCGAGGGGTTTCCTGTTGCCCACAAGAATTTTGACGATCTTGAAATGAAGGAAAGTTCCACTTGGTGAGAGTTGAAGTCTGTCGGTTTTGCATTAAAAAGTCTTGCTCCCGTTTTGTATAATTCCTCTGTTAACCTTTATACTGGTAATAAAGCCGTATCGTTCACTACAGATTCTGGGAGCAATAATCCGCATTTGGATGCTATTGCTAAGGATATTTTCTGTTTTACTTCTGCTCATGGTATTGGGTTGTCAGTGAAATGGATTCCCTGTACGCTTAATCAGAAAGCTGATTATTACAGTAAGATCGTTGATTTTGACGACTGGTGTGTTTCCAACGATTATTTTCGTGAAATTTATTGTCGATGGGGTCCTTTCACCGTAGATTGTTTTGCTAGTTATTGAAATACCAAGTTGCCTAGGTTCTATTCGCGCTTTTACAGTCCTAACACTTTGGGTGTAGATGCTCTTAGTCATAGGTGGGAAGGTGAAAACTGTTGGCTGCTCCCTCCCGTTAGCCTTGTCACCCAAGTTATTGAGCATTTCAAATTATGCAAGTGCGTAGGCGCTCTTGTGGTCCCTTATTGGTTATCTGCCATTTTTTGGCCATTCATTATTAATAAAGACCGTTCTTTTCGTAGTTATATTCTCGACTTCCTTTATGTTTGTGGTTCTGCCCTTTGATCTTTCTAAGGGCCCTTAATTTTCACCAAAGTTATGCTTACCCTCATCAAGCATTGGCGTAGTCAGGCCATCCGCATTTTAGTTTATTTAGACGATGGTTTAGAGGTATGCGTTTCGAAGGATACTTGCCTTTGACAATCTTTGTTGATGCATTCTGATTTGATTAGCTCGGGGTTCGTTCCAAATAAGGATAAATGTATGTGGATCTTTGTTCACTTGCTTCGCTAGCCTGGTTCTCATTGGGATTTTGCCCGGGGTTTATTGTCTATTCCTGAAGATAAGATATCAGTTTTCCTTACGTCCGTTAGGGAGGTTTCTAGTTGTCGTATAGTTACTGGAAGGATGCGGGTTTAGGTTACCGGGCGTATCATTGCCTGTATGCTTGTTTTTGGCCATATTTGCAAGATTATGACGAAAGCACTGCATCCTGTTATTGACAGCAGAGCATATTGGAACGCCAGGGTTTTTCTTACTACTGAAGCTATTTCTGAGTTAAATTATTGATGTTCCAATGCTCGAGCACTTATATAATTAAATTCTAGACCTTTTGTCTATCCAGTTAATAACCCTCATCACATTGTATATTCCGACGCCAGTGAAGTTGCTTGCGCTTCTTAAATTTATGTTGAGGGGTATCATTTCCTGTACGATTGTTTTGCAAGTTGTGCAAATACCAAGTTGCCTAGGTTCTATTCGCGCTTTTACAGTCCTAACACTTTGGGTGTAGATGCTCTTAGTCATAGGTGGGAAGGTGAAAGTTGTTGGCTGCTCCCTCCCGTTAGCCTTGTCACCCAAGTTATTGAGCATTTCAAATTATGCAAGTGCGTAGGCGCGCTTGTGGTCCCTTATTGGTTATCTGCCATTTTTTGGCCGTGCATTATTAATAAAGATCGTTCTTTCCGTAGTTATATTCTTGACTTCCTTTATGTTGCTAAAGGGACGCGAGTTTTTGTGCATGGTGCTAATAAGAATTGCATTTTTGGTTCTGATAATTTTAGTTCTCCTGTCCTTTTCTTACGTGTTAATGGAGCCAGTTAAATCACAGGCGGCCCAAGCTCTCAATGTTATCCTTTTTTTTTTTTTTTATGCGAACGTTCGGGCTAACGTGACATGTGGCATGTACTATTACATAACGACCGAATTTGACCACGCGAAACATGACACCTCCATATGTCGTTATGTAATAGTACATGCCATATGTCACGTTAGCCTGAACGTTCGCATAAAAAGGAAAAAAAAAAAAGAGAACATTGAGAGCTTGGGCCGCCTGTGGTTAAAGTTAAGCCATTAGTTTGTATTTTTTGCGTCATGAGCTCTTGGAATTAAAGTGTGTGCCACTTGGCTTTGTGGGTTTATTTCTTTTGCCGCTGGGCATTTGCGCACTTGCTTTATTTCTGATCGCCACTGGGCTTTTTTCACGGCCACTAGTAGGAGTCCGTGTTGAGATTTGTTGCTTGCTGTATTCCCCACTGGACTATCTGCCTATACCTGAGATTATCTTTCTGTTTAATTTGTCATTATTTAAAATTCTTGTTCTATTTTATTTTTCTGCACAAGGGGATATTGTTTTTGCGCGGACTAGTTCCCCCCTACAGAATCCTAACTCAGAAGACTTGGCAGTCCGTTTCCGACTCGTGCATGGCAATCCTGGGCTCCATGCACCATTGATCAGCATTCTAGGTTCTTTCAGAAATTCAGAGTCTGGGCATCTTACTTTCCTGAGATCACTGCTTTGCCTACAAGGCCGCCAGACGTCGCTCTTTACGTAGAGCATCTTATCGAAAGTGATACAAGTTCCTCCGTACTTCATCATGCTTCTTGTGGTATTTCGTGGGCTAACAAGCTCTATGGTTTTCCTGATCCATGTCACGATCCTCTGGTAAAGAACATTCTCGAGGCAGGTGTCCGGATATCCGCTAAACCAGTGGCTAGAAAGGAGCCAGTTGCTCCTGAGATGATTTCTTCAGTATGTTCAAAGTATGCCTCGCCATCTGCTAACCTGTCTAGTCTCCGAATTGCAGCTTTATTTATTACTGCTTATTGTGCATTTCTACGCTTTGATGAGGTAGCTGAGTTGCGCTGTTGTGATATAAATTTCTATAATTTGGATTACGTTAAGATAATTATTACTAACAGGAAGACTGACGCGGACAAGGATGGTTCCTCAGTTCTTTTGGCTCGGAGGGTACTGTCTTATCTTATCTTATCTTATCTTATCTTATCTTATCTTATCTTATCTTATCTTATCTTATCTTATCTTATCTTATCTTATCTTATCTTATCTTATCTTATCTTATCTTATCTTATCTTATCTTATCTTATCTTATCTTATCTTATCTTATCTTATCTTATCTTATCTTATCTTATCTTATCTTATCTTATCTTATGGCTTAAGATCAGGTGGTGGCTCTGCCGTCGCGAATGCTGGCATCAGCGATCGTTTGTTTAAACGACACGGTCGTTGGAAATCGGATCGTGCAAAGGACGGCTATGTTAAAGACAACATCAATTCCCTTCTTTCAGTTTCTCGTTCCCTAGGTCTATAATTCTCTTTAAATTGCGCTTTATCTTCGAAATGGGGCAATTTATGTCTGATCAATAAACGAGATGCCCCCTCCTATATGACTGAGTTAGAAAATATTTTGTTTTCGTTTCAGTGCAGAGTGATTAGACAACAACTATATTTTTTCACGTAGTTATTATAAGATAGTTTTGTGTTGGTATGTAGATTCGTTGGTATGGAGGCTACGTAATTATACTAAGAGGTTAAAATTTAAGGAGTTTGTCCGTCAGGAGTTGTTACTTCGACGGCATCTCCGCTTTTGATCAGTTCATTTTGGAAATCATGTTTTGTTTTAGTAAATTTCCGTGTTTTTGTTTACTACGTTTATTGTGCTAATAACTACCCTAGTGCAATCTGTCTCATCAATAAACGTGATGCCCCCTCCTATATGACTGATGTTTTCTTACTTATACTAAGTTAGAAATCATTTTGTTTTCGTTTCACTGCAGAGTGATTAGACAACAAGTCTTTATTTAAGAAGGGTTCAAAGTCGAACGGGGAAGGCGTGGGGGGGGGGGGGGGGAGTGGTCAATCTTTGTACCTTAAAGAGCAAACAGATCATTGTCGTGAATGCTTTCGCATGATAAAGCAACATACTTCATAGGGAGTGTACTAATTCTGTCCGATGCGACCTTTTGCAAGTTACGAGCTGTATTCAATGAGGGTCTGAATGAGGTTAACCGACTAGCGACAAAGGGCGAGAAATATTACTGACTACTGACAAAACGAGGAAAAAAGTACCGACTGGCGACAAAAAAAAAATAACTGAGATTTACCGACAACCGACAAAGTAATGAAATTTCAACCGACCGCCGACACGAGGACCCATCCCCCCCCCCCCCCCCCCCATTTAGACCCTCTTTAATTTCACCACAGTTTTTAAAAAGTCGCTCTTTCAAGGTTAAATAGGTGCTTAATACTTTTAAAATTAATGCACGGTAATAGAATTTTAAGTTTCAATGTTCAAGAAAAACAAAACATGTCCAATGGAAACAAAACACAATCAAGGTATCTGTTGTCGGCAAATAAACTGTCCGATGTGTCACAATTTCGAAACAGTCACCCCTCTTGTGCAAAGAATCTCAGTCGTTGGTTTTCAATATTGTCAATAGCGTCCTTCAGTCGTAGATTGCTGTTGAGGTGACATTTCAAGACAACATGTCAATGTTTTCATGATCAATATTCGAGCGAATGACCTCTTAACCAAGATATAAAGTAATATAGGTCCATTGCGAGTTAAGTTGTTTTTCTTTCAATTGAATACTTCAATCTTAATTAATAAATCTCAACAAGAGATATTCTTTTAATCTCAATTGATATTTTCCCTTGGTATCAAAAGTGTACACGGTCAATTCCTTTTGATGGTCGAAATCCAGCTATCGCTAACAAATCTGGTGAATAGGCAACAAAACGGAATGATAAAATAGTAAAAAAGTCAGTGTCAAGGACATGTAAATAAGATGCTCCGACTCCCTTGAGCGATACAGTACTTATCAAACCATCCGTGGTAGAGGCGGATGGCGGGGGCTGACCTGAAAGAAAATCAGCCTAATTGAACATTTTCGGGCCCTTTAGATCTCAATTTTTCCCGTGCAAACTGTTGGGTGTTTAGCTAACAGAATCGATTAACCGATTTTATATTGCTTCTTAATACGATCTACCTCAGCGGAGGTTTGTTTGTTCTTAGAACTTCCATGGAAACTTAACTGCTCCCCTTGAAATACCGGTTATATGAAGTTATTCTTATACAACTAAGTCCATCCAATATCATAGTTTCTTGACCAACCTGATCTCAACTGACCATAGCTAAAACAAATATACCTGATATCAGTATGCAATGCTTTTTAGAATCAGGTCAGCTATCGAACAAATTCCTGTCATATTTTATGAATTATATAATGCAAATAAAATCAAATGAACCATGTATAAAAGAAAGCTCTAGCTCTGAAACATTTTATAGTTATCCATCTGAAAGAAATAACTGGACAGAGAGCGGATAAATGGATTTTACATATACTTTTCTAGTAAGGAATATTACTACTAAGGTTATTACAATCTTATATTTTATGATTCTCAAAGTTTAACTTTAAAAGGTCTAATCTTTTGTGTTTTGCCCTCGTTAGGTTTCTCTCTTTTTCGTTAAACGTGCTCTTTATTGTATATTATAGAGCATGTTACCTTGTTTGAGAGCTTTAAAAACACCCAATGTTTGCTACTTGAAGGAAATGCCACATTGAAACGGTTTCAGCCGAAGGGTAGTTACAGACAGAGTTTTTGGGCGTTTAAGAACGTATATTAAAGGACTGCGAGACATCAAAGATCTTTATTTCTTGCAAAATTTTAACAACGGCGCAGTTTCCCGATTTACTCATCACTCAATGGCCATGTTATAATTGAAGATACATTTTATTTCCGCTATTTGGAACGCTCTGGGGAAACGAAAAATAGTTCGAAATAGCGGGAATTCGAAATAAGCGAGTTCGAATTAGCGGGATCTAATTGTATCATTTCTTCATCCCTATGTAGGCTGCTGCTGTGTGCTTACTGGTCCCTGTGGAAACAACAACTCTAGGGAGCCTTCAGTCACTTTTAAGAAAAAAAAGCGACGACTGTCCTGGAAATCTTTTACAGATTCACTTTGATGGAAATAGAACCGAGGCAAAATGCAATGGACAATCCACAAAGACCTTAACAACTAGTAAGTCTTAGTAAAAACTTCACTAGTGTTATTGCCCTAAGGTCCCAAATTTACGAACTGATCATTAATTTCTGATACAGAAGCCCATTATATGCGGTTTCTCGAGAGGCGAGAAACCGCGCGGAAACGCGCACAAACTATTATAAAAATGGCTTTAGCTATAGTAGCGTCATTCTTTGGACTAGATCTTACATTGTAAATTTTCAATTCGTATTTTGTAATTATTCTTTATTGTTTATTTGCACACGATCTCACAAGCTGCAAGCTCAATTGCTTATTGTGTTTAAATAAGGGTTACTTACTTACTTACTTACTTACTTACTTACTTACTTACTTACTTACTTACCGTCTTACCGTCTTACTTGTGACTTAAGGGAAGCAGAGTCTCTGAGGCAGTTTAAATGCCTACTCGAATGAGATGTATAGGCACGGCATTCGTGGAAAGCAGCTTTTTTATTTTATCATTTTTTATTATATTAGATATTAGGAATTGAAAATATTTGTAGTTTTAGCTGACGAGTTTTTTTACGGCGTTAAAATAAATAAAGATTGTCTTGCCCGTATTGTTTAATCGAATGAGATTGAATGTTGTCTAGTAGGATCAGTAATTGAAATTGTTTGAAGAAATGTTCCCTAATAATGTATTTTGTATTTCAAAGGATTTACGATTGAGGATACCAAAGCCGGACAGAAGTGCATCCAATACACTGATGAACAAGGTGGTAACACACGCTACTACGCGCTGAAGGTCATTAACAGGACAAGGGTAACACCGACGGTCACTTTTATGGTGAGTTAAAACTACCTATAAGCGTCTAATGGCAAGTTTATTTCATACACACTTTTTACTGATATTATAGTTCTACAGTGGGGCGTACCGGGCCGTAACACTGTCGAATTTATTGGACATGCACTACTAAGGTGAAATTTGGACAGAAGGATGATTTCTTTCCACCTACTCTAGATCTGAAATTCCTGAGTTTGTTGACGTTCTTCATACACAAACGAAACGATTTTGTTGTTTTGGTGCGAGCGATCTAGGAAAACAACAGTATTCAAGAAAAGTAAGAGACTATGATCTAGTATCTTGAAAAAAGTCAATTGGGCTTAAACATTGCCCTAGATCGATCAGCTGTATAATATCTATATAGAAGTCTATATAGAAACATGCAACTCAAGAGCTTTATTGGCTTAGCCATCATGGTATATGAGTAATTCACCTTTTGCTGTTCATTTACAGAAAAGATCCATTCATTTGTGTCCAAATTTGTTATATCATGGTCAATATACTCTCATTAACACCAATATGACCTTCATTTCCGCGTAAGGAACGTTCAAGAATAACATTTACTTATGTATTAACATTCAAAATCATCAAAAGATAAACAATACTTTCCTTTGACATTCATTGGCTGTAAATGTATTTTCCTTTTTGTGGAATAAAATTCGTTGTCACGAAACGACAATCATTTACACTTTTGGACGATCCTTTTTCAACGAAAGACTTTCAATGACTGAATTTGCATGAGAACTCACAATCAATTGCATTATTATACAACCATATCCATGAAGGTGACAATCATTAGTATGTTGAGACAGACATTACCGTGTTTTCAACTAACGTTAAGAGAAAACAATAGTTCTTTAGCGTAATTCTTTTGAACAGAGATGCTGTGGTTCTGTTAGCTTTGATTTCATTAAACCTGCCACAACCGTGGCCAGATTTATCCAACACAGTTGTTTGTTTACATTTTAAATCTGGTCCTTATCGGAAAGTACGTAACCGGAAATGCAAGCAGAGCTCGCGCAGTATTGGGCCTTGTTTTGAATGCATGCCTTGATATAAATAAATGTTATTATGGCTGTAATGTTTGTCTCACCGCACTTAATATTGTCACCTTCACGGATATGGTTATATAATAATGCAATTGATTGTGAGTTCTCATGCAAATTCTGTTATTGAAAGTCTTTTGTTGAAAAAGGATTGTTCAAAAGTGTAGGTGATTGTCGTTTCGTGACAACGAATTTTATTTCGACAGAAATGAAAATACATTTACAGCCAATGAATGTCAAAGGAAAGTATTGTTTATCTTTTGATGATTTTGAATGTTAATACATAAGTAAATGTTATTCTTGAACGTTCCTTACGCGGAAATGAAGGTCATATTGGTGTTAATGAGAGTATATTGACCATAATGAAACAAATTTGGACACAAATGAAGGGATATTTTCTGTAAATGAACAGCAAAAGGAGGTG
>NW_028301555.1:8962500-8975000 GCF_042242905.1 Orbicella faveolata | reverse complement strand
AAGTGAAAGTTGCAACGTCAGCGCATTCCATGGCTGACGTAATACCTTTTTTTAGCGTATTTATTATTCCCTTTAAATCCAACGCTTTGATAAAACGAAAAGAAAATATATTTTACCCACAAAAAAGAAAACAATATCCGTAAAATTGTCCGTGTATTTATGTTTTAACAGCTTCTGGCGGAAAAACATCACACGTTGCGTGACTCAAAGTTTGGCCGAGCGGAGGTCTGCGTCTGGTCACCGACAAAAAAAAAAAAAATAAACCACGGGTAAACCTAGAACCGCGCTCGGCCCATGGCCGCGCGGTTAAAAAAAAAATAAACCACGGGTAAACCTAGAACCGCGCTCGGCCCATGGCCGCGCGGTTAACAAGAGAGAATCTATAGCGCTTCTCGCGTGAATACAACCAGTGACGTCACAAGGTCCTTAAACTCGGTTCCAGAGCCCGGACACAGTTTTGCTCCAAAAAGTCGATTTCAGTAGCTAAAAAAAACACTTTCCGTTAGGATTTGACAGAAATAAAGTTCACCATTATTTTAAGCACGTTTGAAACTATAAACTGGGCAAATAAAAGAGAGTACGAAAATTTCGTTTCAGTGGCACTTTAAGATTGCTGTTGTTTGCCACAGATGATGAGATGATTGCGTGCACGATGCCTTCACGAGTTAAAGCGTTATTGGAAAATGAGGATCAATAAACGGATCCGGGGTGCTGCTGGAACCCTGTGGATGCTAGCACTAGAAACGGCCATTCGTTTTCAGTGCACTCGACCAAAGCACTTATCTTCTATTACACCAGTCGTACAACTTGAAAAGCGCCAGTGAAGAGGAGCACGGTTAGCGAGAATTTGTTGGCACAGCGGAATTTAAATGATCTTATTCAAAACCTGTGAGATCAGTTAAAGTCTCTGCATGACATATTCTTGGAACGTAGCGGTTTGTTTTATTTTTATATATATATATATATATTGTTTTGTCATTTCAAAATATATCTATGAAATATCAATGTATCAACAGCTATGTATAAGCTAAGCTATGCAATTTATAAGGCAAGGAACAGTAATATGAAAACGAACGCGCTTTTTCAATCTGAAGGCTACCTAATTTTGGAATTCACTTCCACTCTACGGGCACTGTTCTAACAGATCAGTTCGGGATTCCCTTTCCGGATTTCGATTGTCCAATTACGATTGATATGCTTCGAGTCACGAGATATCAGCTGACAAATCTTAACATCTTACCAAAAAATCGTATGACTGAACTAAATTAAGAAGTCGTGTTAATGTGTATTGATAAAAGGTTGGCAGTGCCGCAGATAGCCGCAGTGGCTCATCGCATGTGAATCCATCGGAAGCGTAGTGTTGCCCTTTTTGAAACTTTTTCGAGCAAAGATGAAATCCCTTCTTTTGCTGTTGCTTGTGACTTTCGTTAAGGCTTCTCCTACCTTCGAAGGAAAGCTGGTGAGTTCGACTGAACAAGCATTTAAGAGTAAATGTCAGTAAAAATCAAAGATTATCGTAAAAATCGCGGACACGACCAAAAATCGATTTGGCTCATTTTTTGCCTGTAGGTAGCCTTATATAGTAAACAAACGGAAATGGGGTTAGATGTTTGAAATATGCACTTTAACGGGAATAAACCGTTAAAAACTTTCGGCGGGTCAATTGCTCAAATTTCACCAAGCGCGATCCTGAAATTATGCACTTTTCGGACAGTAGTCATACGAACAAAAATGTAACAGAAGGACTTTTCTAGCTATAGAAATATAGAGTTGGACTTGCTTAATCAAGACAAAGTGATAGCTTTTGTCTCGTGTTATTCCTGGAGGAGCTACGTCTCTGTTAAGAGACGACATCTTCGGCCTTTTGAAATTAAGGCAAAGGTGGCCTAGAATAGCTTGGCAAATAATACATGTGGTAGTGTCTCAAAGTTTACAATAACACTACCAAGAAGCCTTGAAAGATAGTTCTTTTCGATTTGGGTTTTATTTCTTTGGGACCTTTGACAATCAAAAGATGACCACCGGCCGTAATTCGGTTAAATACTATGACGCCATAATGAGATGCATAATAACAAAATTAAACGCGTTGTACACAAATAACTGTTTTGGTCAGTTATATCTTCACTGGCCGTTGAAATGACTAGAAACATATTAAAATGTCTATAACTACACTTTATTTTCATATACTGTGACAGGAGAAACAAATTTCGACTTTTCCTACCCTGTGAATCGCGCCATAATTCTGCATAATTCTGCACACAACAGGTTGAACATTTGAATTGCACACAACAGGTTAAATTTGCCACACAGCCGTTAGTTTACGTTTGCTTCGCATCCAGTGAACATGAATTCGAACATTTACATCCCTTCTGCGCCTTCTGCACTCGCCAGTTTCGAATATACTGAAAATCGTCAACACAAATTGGAGGAGATGCCACCAGCAGCGGCGAGCTCGAGTGACTGAAATGCGATATGTAGAACTCTGCTGTCACGCAACGCCCTCTTAAAAATTATATACGCACCGCGTTTTATAATCAGCGGATCAGTTATTCGTGAAACGTACAGGGCTCAGTTACTTGGAAGTGCAGGTACACTCCTGGACTAATTGTGTGAGTCGTGCGATGTATGGCTTTTTCCTCTTCTGAGGTGAAATGTCAGAAATATCCAGCCCAAGGTCGATGCACATGTCTCTTAGCCTATCCACTCTTAAAGTTGTGAGTGTACGTTTTTGTACAAGTTCGCAGATGTTAAGATCGAAAGATACAATCGGATGCTGAATAGCCACATCTCTCATCACATGCGCACACACAGCAGATAGATGACTCTCAGCTTCGGCGGAAATTTCGTCCTCGTCGGAACTCTCCATGACCACTTCTGAGACGTCACTGGCTTTTGCTTCGTTACCGGCGGCTGTAACTTCTAATCGCTTCTTTGCTGAAAGACGGCTAAAGAAGCCACTAATCTGCTGCGACGTGAGGACTTCATCAGGTTGAAATCGGCGTTCCCCCGCTTGGTCTCTTGCTAAGCTCATTGCTTTCGAAACTTCCTGTGGATCGCTTTTCCGTCCACTTTGCTCCCCTTTTTGAAATTGGTCAGTTAAGAATTCGGTCTGTTTCTTTGTAAAACGCACTTTTTTCTTAATTGTCTTCAGGGCCCAACCCATTGGAAGGGGCAGCAAGGCGTCACTCTTTGCTTGGACAGTAACTTGAACGTTTGGAATTTGACTGCATCCCTCCGTCAGCTTGGAAGAATATTCTCTTTTAGCTCTATCGTAGAGAGTTTCCTGTTCGAGCATCATTTGGTGTTTTCCAGTATCTAGGTGTGTCTGGAGGTTTGCAAAGCGACTGTATGCTTTTACACATCCATCCTCTGGACACGGGAAAAGCATGTCGTCTGGCTTATTTTGACCAATACTGCTTCGATCTTGGTTTTCGTTTTCAGATGAGAAATCTGCTTTGACAGAGCTTTTCTTGATATGTCGGTGTCTCACAATCTTGAACGGCGGTGCGCCACTTACATTCTGCGATGGGGGTTCTAGGATTTCCAATTTTTCGGGCTGCTTCATGACTCCTTCGAACTTTGCCCATGGCACCACTTTACCGGAACCCACATTGAATGCTCTCCACACTCGTACGCCAGTTTCATCGTACTCAAAATTGTTGAGTAAGCTTATGCCATCCCATTTGATATTAAAGGTGCTTGACGGATTGGCAGCAACATAGCTTGTTTTCACTCCTGTGGTTCCTTGGCCAGATTCAATGGCTGTTTTGAGCTGTAAAGCGTTGATGACATCATTGCCTTCGTTTACGTACCTTCCAACGTCTCCTTTGATTGTTGCTGCTTTGGGATCACATACCCCCTTTCCACCTTGAGGGTCCGAGAAGTCGTTTCTTACAACAGCCACTCCCACGGCATCACCGGCCAGCTTAGCTGAGATGATTGAATTTCCGCTGTGATAACAGCCAGCGTTATCTTGTTTGTAATAAGCCATTCAGTTCCAGGTCTGGAATTTCCTTTTTCAGGGTAGTGAGGCAGTCAAGCATTATCGAAGCCACAGTCACACTGTCTTGGGCGCAGCTTTGAAATACGTGAACAAGTGTTTGCGATTCAAAGTGCTCAGAACCCTCTGACCGTCTTATGGCAACGCTAATGTGCCATGGCAATCCTCGCTTCGCAAACCAGTCTGACTGTGCCTCTCGATATTTTCGGGGCATATATTTCATTGCCCAGTCCTGGACTAACGGCACCGATCGGCTGTCGAGTTTGGCTAAAACTGAATGCTTCGCCTCAGCTTGGTGGACTGAACGTAGCTGATGGGCTTTCCAGTTAATTATATCATCCCTTGCCTGTTTGATAGTATGCAGCATGTCAGCTTGATCTTCTGCTGACGAGAGCGCAATTGAACACTCGTCTTCTATGGTACGCATGACTTCCTCTAACTCATAACACTGCACACATGACTCATTGTGGAGGTGGTCGCAGGAGCTCCGAAATTCTGCATTGCTTGGATCACTTAGCGCATAAATTCGACAATGATCGGGAACCTCTGAGGCCTCCAC
The DNA here is from genome assembly GCF_042242905.1 of Orbicella faveolata. Classification (NCBI taxonomy): domain Eukaryota; kingdom Metazoa; phylum Cnidaria; class Anthozoa; order Scleractinia; family Merulinidae; genus Orbicella; species Orbicella faveolata. The sequence continues at coordinate 8,970,441 of NW_028301555.1, read as the reverse complement.
TGCATGTACCTAAAAAAAGAAGTAAAATGACAACCGCGTGATTCAGTGCATATTTGCAAAGCAACGCATGCGCATCGACATTTCAGAAAGATTACTTAACCGATTCTCAGCGTTGTATACATGTGTGTAAGCGTATTACAGTGAATTGTAACCTCTTGTTTCATGAATTAAGCATTAAAAAGACTTGGAGAGAAAGAAAAAGGTAGCCGTATATCATAGTAAGAAGTCTACTACATCACTTCCGCAAAGACAACGCATAATAATAAAATATGCACCCACCTTGTAGTCGCCCTTTAGGTACTGCTTCGACAAACGAAGTTGCTGCTTAATTTCCCTCGCCCATTGTTGAGTCTTGCCACAGTCAACAAGCTTGTCTACGAGTTTCTCTAAATGATCAAATGCTTCCGCTCCTTGTGCTGAAAAGTTATCAAGTCCTTGCAGAGACTTGCGAACAGATGAAGAACACACGGCCAAAACTCTCTGTAGGGTTCTCTTACTCATAGGCTCAAAGTTGGTTTCACAGCAGTATTGTTGATACTGCTGGACAATGCGCTCTGGTATCATTGTTCTGATCACATTGGGTGTTTTTATGATCTCACCAGTTGACAATTTCAGAAGTTTTTCCCCAAAAGGAACATCTTGAATTACGTATGGACTCGTTATGAAAGAAACAAAATGTTCTAATTTTACAGGTTCAATTCTCATTCTCTTTTTCTCCTGGTTTGGAAGAGGAGCAGCTTTTCCATGTAACAGCCTGTGGCGTCGGGCAATGTTGTAGCGATAGCTAGTAACGGTTGGAATAAACTCTCTCATCTCCTTAAGGGATAACTTATCTGCCATCAAAGAGAGTATTTGTCGTCTGGTCCTCCAATGTTGCGCGTTCAAGTAGCTCTCAGCAAATGCACTAAGAAGCTCCGTCTCTTTTTCACTTCTACCTTCGACCACAACCTGACTCTCTCTGCTTACAGCATGACGATCACAAAGCTCCGTCCACAGTTCTTGCGAATTTTCAGGTGCCAGAACATCAAGCATTGCAGATATACATTGCTGAGCTTTCCGTAGGTATCTGCGTTTAGTACGCTCATGCGCTGTATTCCACGGCACTGATAACGTGTGACGTACTGGACTGACGTCTCGAAGCTGTAAGAAGCGATTAAGCTGCTCCTGGGACTCGTTGTCTAGACTGAAGCCTTCATCATTCTCTTCGGAATCTTCTTGCGGAAAAAAAAGGCTCTGCCGTCTGGATGTGGAACCTTCTGGCAGAGATTCATCACCAACAGTTACAGGACAGGTAATGGCAGGAATATCAAAGTCACTCGCTTGTTCATCAACCTGACAAAAAAGTGAACACATTGCTTTGGATGGCTTCGAAATGAGATCAACCGTGTGCAAGCGCAGGGTGTCGTGTATAAAGGCGCAAGTCGCATGCGAGCTGGAAAGTAATAGTCGATAATTAATTTAATTGACTGGTAATCTATCCTGATATCTTCATCCAGTTACTACTCAGTATTATTTTCCATTTGGAACATTTAGAAAAAAAGTTGAGAAGCCATATATTAATTTAAAGCCTTTATTATTTGGCTATATTTTGGGATGTGATTGGCTGTCCGGGCAGGACACGCTTTTCCAATTCTTGTGCCATGCATGTCTTGCCCAGTCGTTGACGGGCGGCAATGGCGCCGTTTTGAGGATGCGCATGCAAGTTATCCTCGACACGCCCTTCTCCCGCGTGGGTTGAACCCCTGAAAAGGGCGGAGAAGGGAGAATTCAGAGAACGCGTTAAGGTTTTTCACTTTCATTAACTATATTGGATGGAAATTTTTCATTAACACTTTGAAGAAACTCACCAAGCTTAGACCACATAGACCTTCTGTGATGTTTTCCACACCTCCTGTGGCACCCAAGTCCTGCGATTCTAAATGATTTTTTGTTTTTGCCAGGGACTGTCGACATCGTACACAAATTCCTTTAATATTTGGAGAGAAAGGATTACTTTATTCTTTTCTACTTTACACATCTCCCTTGAAGAAATAGCTCTGAATGTGGCAAAAGAACAAACCTAGCCCAGGAAAAAAGCCCCACAAACCTCAAATTGATTACGCAATCTGTATTTTACCTTGTCACAAGTCAGTCTTTTACGTTCCTTTCCTTTTTTCCGAGCATTGTTGGAAGGAATTCTAATATCTGTAAAATATTTCAATTTGAGTGTTCCCCTTTTGATTAAGTCTTGAAGAAGGTGAAAATGTTGAGTAAATGCCTGTGTTTGAACAAGGTTCCGACGTAAAAGTATTTGCAAAAATCCTGAAAACTCGTGAGACATAAAAATAATTTTGCTGTTAAACTTGGCGTTATTTTACGCGGCAGTGAAGTGATTTGAATTAAGGATATGAAGTTTGTGATTCCCGCCAAGTACCCTGCGTGAAATGAGAAGCTATACGGATGTTTATCCTTGCATAAAGTGAGAATAAACATTGTAATCGCTTACCTGATCCGACGGGTACGAGATTTTTCGTAAGCTCAAAAATTTGTATTGAGTGCTGCAAACTAATTTCCCTTTCTGCTGCGGGTACTTTTTCAGATTCCTTTTTGTGACCGGAGACATCCTGAGGCACAGAACATAATCTACTAGTTCTTCTCCATCCGATTCCAAGGCTTGATTGATGCAACGGGCAAACAGTCATTTCCGAAAAATTGACGGGCTTCACGAAAATCCCGCTTCTTGCTAAGAGAAGTTCTATCTCTGTCTCAACACCTGAGAACTGTAAAAAACGCTTGTGGCTTCTGATATCCTTGCTGCACGATGACAGCGATACTGTCTGAGTGGACGGATGCCTTGCGCGTTCCTCTGCACCACAAACGCCACCAACAATATCAAGGAAAGAACAAGACATTTTTTTTCTGCTGGAGTTTAAGCAACCGTTATCTTTATTACTTTCACCGACGATTACTACGCTTTTGCTTTTTGTTTACTTCCGTTAACTGGTTACATTTGTTTCCCATGGGAAAATTGAATCGTTATTTTCGTTCCATAAAGTTTTCACTGTACGTTTTAAATTTGTGACATTTTGTAAAGTCTGTTTCTTTGCTGTATCTTTTTTGTTCATAACGGCAATATATTTGTTTGGATTTTATTCGTGAGGCAGAATGTACTGTTAGTTGATCTCGTTACGTGACAGATTATCACATGTCACGCAGTCGACACGCAGACAGGAACCTGTGTAAATCGCTAGCGGTGCCTGCCGTGTTGTACAGGATCTTTCGTGTGTGGGGCGTCAAAAAAGCCGAAATTAGGATCAAAGTAGACTAAACGAAACTGGCTGGCGACACGCTATAGAAAATGACAACAACAAGTAACTTTTAAAGTTTACCCATCACCGGCTCAGTGGCTTCAATGAGTGCGCCGGTCGGCCCCCTTTACACCAACTTGCAGAGGACAGTATTTCGAAAGTATCTTCCAAGCAGCATAATAAGGGCCTATAAAAGATTTCTAAGGTAAGGAACTATTGATGTCAAAGCAAACATAACAAGCTAAGTGCGGCTGCGACTCAAACAATGCTTTGCTTGTGTCACTGCAATGTTGATGTTGTTCATTTCAATATGGCGCCATTTGCAATTTTACCGAAGTTTGGTTGGTTGGTATATTGAAACAGTAGAAGATACCAGAAAAATGAAACGATAAATTTGAAGACCTACCTCATAAGCCCTCGTGATAGTATTGTTGGAAATTTTAAGACACTACCACATGCATTTTTGCCACAATATATTAGGCCGGGTTTGACGTGAACTAAAAATGGCGAAGACGTCCTCTGGTAATTAACCCGTGGTTTCATCAGGAAGGACACGATACAAAAAATATCAGTATATCTTGGTAAAGGAAGGCCAACTGTATATATTTATAACTTGAGAATTTCTGCTGTCGCATTTTAGTTCATCTAAGGACGGCCTGAAAACTACACAATTTCGAGCTCGCACGCACTCATTTTCGATCATGCAATTCATTACGGTTTATTCCCGTCAAAATGAATATTTACACAAACTAACCTCATTTCACTTTAGCTAGTACCTATAGCTACCTGTAGACAAAAAATGGGACGAAACGAATTTTTGACCATGTCCGCGATTTTTTTATTTTTCTTTGATTTTTAGAGACATCCACTCTTAAATCGCATGTTTCTGACTTTTAATGCTGACCCCTCACTTTTTTGTAGCCAAACTTTGCTAGCTCTGACACTGCTTAATATCTTAGCGACAGAAGTCATCGGGACTACAAAACCCGTCCTTCCAAGCATATATTCCCCAAGGACCACAGGGAGCAGAGGAGTCCTATTTTACTGTATTTTCAGTTAAATTCACCGTACTATTGTAGCGCAAAACGATCTGTTGTTGATTCAAATCACTGTACGTGATCAAACTGTAAACATGCGATCGCGTGAGGGTCAAGCAGGACTACTCTGCCCCCAGTGCAATTCAGTTCAAGGAGTTATTGCAGAATAATTTTAGATCCTGTTTGTTTTGCCCATCATCTTGTCGTTTCTTAATTTCAGTCTCTTAATAGTACAAACTCGACAATGGAAGGATACCTACCCGATCTTGTTTGGACTACCTTCATATCACGAAAGTTCGAGATGACAATTTGCTAAAGAAAAACACTGGGGATTTAAGGCCTTCCGAACAGATAATTTACCGAAACGATCCGTTGGGTGCCTAAGCTTCAAGTCACGAGATATCAGCTGATAACTAAACATCTCCTCACCAGAAAATCGTATGACTGAACTAAAAGAAGTCATCATGTGTATTGATAAAAGTGAACAGTGTCGCAGATAGCCGCAATCGCCCCTCGTATGCGAATCCAGCGGAAGAGTCAGTATTGCCCTTAGTGCTTAGTTTTGAAACCTTTTTCAAGCAAAGATGAAATCCCTTCTTTCGCTGCTGCTGCTCCTTGCAACTTTCGTCAAGGCTTCTCCTACCTTCGAAGGAAAGCTGGTGAGTTTAAATAAGCATTGAAATACATGTTACTTTAAAATCGGCTTGTCCCTGACTTACATTTGGAAGCCAGACTTTACTGCCTCTGATACTGCTGAATATCTTAGCGACAGAAGTAATCGAGACTGCACATCTCGCACGGTCCTTCCATGCAATTATGCCTAAGGACTTACGCTTTTTACTTTTAATAAGAATGTATTTTATAAGAATATCGAAATTTGCTCAATTTTAAGAATATTTTAAGAATAACCCCGAGGCTGAGATTTTGAGCGTTGAAAATTTGTAAATACAACACAATTATATGTTTTAACTTAACCATATAGAAAATTTTTCTTCTCTCCAAACGGCAAAACTGGCCAAAAAACAGCACTAGCTGAATTTTCGATGCTAACAACATTTCTGCAAGAAGTTATGTGTGTCATATTAGAATTTATTGTCTATAGTCTGGCTCCAAAATTACTTTAACGCCGTCAAAGCCATGATAGGACAAATAACCTGACGTTGTGTCGAGATTATCCACCTTGTATTCCTAAGAACATTCAAAAGAATATTTTCAGCCTAAAATAAGCAGAAAAATAAGAATATTCATCCTGGGCCGGAAAAACAATATACTTATCAGAAAAGAAAGAGTGTATTTCAAAATCTAGAGCCTGTTTTAAATCCATTTCACCATCGTGGTGTTATGAAGCTCAATAACTTGTATAGAATTTAGCATTTTTGGTTCGTGATCATAAGTTGTTTATCATTTTATAGCCAGCACGTTAAAGTCTTGTGATTCTAGGGCCCGATATCATGATGGTATTTAAATGCGAGTGCATTTGCTAGTCAAATAATAATAGTAGATTAGATATAAATTGTGCTTGACGGAAGGTAGACCAAAAAATAAAAGATAGAGTCTCGGTACCTTCTCTTCTCAATAAGTATAACTAACCCATAGTAGTGTCAATTCTTAATTTCAGTCTGTTCATAGCACCGACTTGATAATGCAGGGATACATTCCTCGATCTTGTTTGGACTACCTTCGGCGTGGCATCCGCCGAACTGGCCTCTACGTGCTTTTCGACCACAACGGCCAGGTTTACCGGGCGTTTTGTGACTTCTCAAGTGAGCCGCCGTTGTCAGCTTGGACTCTAGTCATGTCCTGGGTGACTACGAAATACCAGAACATGACCAATTTTAAATCCAGGGCATTTTATGACGATGCTCCCGTCAACGAGGAAATTCCAAATTGGGAAATCTACCGCCAGACTTTGGCTCGAATGACTAACATCCGTAAACACTCAACCCACTGGCGCGCAACCTGCAACTTCCAACTTCGCGCCGGAACAATCATTTACAAAGATTACCTCAGGGGAAAATTCAGCGACTTCGACATCATGTTACGAGAGGGTGGATGGTTGAAATGTCAGCGTGTAGAGTATATCAACATTCTCGGGAAGGCTGGTGGAAGTGGCACTACAGTTAGATTTTGGCAGTATTCTGGCAGCTACTTCCTTCACATTGATAGCAATGATACTGGTTGTGAATTTATTCCCCCACAGTGCTCAAGACTGCGAGCAGTAGACTACTTCGGTTACTATGGAGATGGACTAAACCCCGAATTCACTTGTTCCCGAGATGCGTCTTCTACAACCCAGTGGTGGTTTGGCGGATACTTAGGAGAACACTGATCTTCAGTGGCGGAATAATATCTCTTTCCCTACCCGTACCGTTTGCCGTGATAAAGTAAAAGTTCATCAGAAATTGTCAGTGCGTCACAACATAGACTATGAGTAATCCCTGTTTCGCTTAGTTCGTCGAGCGCGACGCGAAAGAAAACCGTAAGAAAGAAATGGCCACGCGAAATCCTGTGCTCGGCTGTCTGTTTTTTTTTCCTCGCGGCTAGGTTTACGCTTACGCTCGACGGACTATGCAAAAGAGGGACTACTGGCAGTCTATTTATCAGATAATCAAAAATCAGTAACTCAGTGGCCATCATCAGAAATTGACAAATACTTCCTGTAGTTTTACTGGATCTGTTAGAATAAAGGTGTTATTGTAAAGACATGATTGATTGAAACGCAAACCCCTAAAACAGCGTACTAATTTTAAACCAATGTCCTCACAAAAGTTGTAATGTTCTCGGCAGTCTTGCTGGTTTTGTTTTCAAAAGCAGTTTTTTGCGTTTTTCGTAATCAGGACAACTAGCCGGAATGAGCATATTTTAAAGATTTTACTCTTTAGGGGCTTAAAACTAGCTCAGCAACCTAAATTAAACAACCTTTTATTAATAAATTATGATCAGTTCTGGACTTCTTACTTATGTCTCCGACCCGAAACCAAAAGATAATTTTAAAACATGTAGAAATAAATCGTAATTATTACGAAAATTTCTTTTATTTACCTCTTCTTGTTAGCATATCACTGTAAATAAGTAGGGTGATCAAGGAAAGCTCTTGGAAAGCTAAGAAATGAGCAGCATTTGCATAATTAAAGAATGGCGCAAGGGAGCACGCGGGGTCTAGGCACAAGTTGACGGACATATAGTAACATTTCGGATTATTTGAGTACTTTCGCCACATACTTTAATTTAGGTTTTTTTCAGGAACAAACGGATTTGAAATATCCAAACATTCTTCAGTTTTTGTCGTTCCTGTTTAGCAACTAAAGGAAACATCAACTTCCCCTGGTCTTCAATATATATATCTTATTAGATGTTTTGGTGTGTAGTATCACTTTATATTTTTACGATTTGTTTCGGGCGCAGCCCGAGTCAACTATCACGCATAGTAATCGAGTGCAAGTAATCTAATTGTTTTAGTATAAATCTACTAGTCGTTCAAAACTTTCATCTAAATCCTCTTCACAGACACTTCGAAAACACAAAGAAGCGGCCCCCAGCGAACGCTGCTACGTTACTCACTATCTATCACAGATTATAGTTCACCACTAAATTTCCTCCGATTCTTATTGGTTTAA
>NW_028301555.1:8215000-8242500 GCF_042242905.1 Orbicella faveolata | reverse complement strand
ATGGAAACCCGAAAGTCGCACATTAAATGACGCTTTAGCGGTTACTACTGGCTGAATCAAACGACACAAATAGCACAGATTGCTGATACAGACAGTGATACATATATGGATAAGGACTTGGCAGTTATCGTTTGTCTTCAAATTCGGGTGTGAGCACCGTCGAGTACGCCGCTGAAAATATGCAGGGAAAGAATCAGTTTGCAAGATTCAGGTTATCACAAACCGAAGAAGGTAAACATTTTTATGTTATTTATACCTTGCTAATGTTTCGAAATGCTGACGTTTCGAACTGAAGTAATATTAGGATGTACAGTGCCGATACATGTAAAGTGATAATAATTTTGGTCACGCACGTTTACTGCTGGCGTGATTTTGTGTCTTTTGTAGACGATTTTGAATAATGTTTTGACGAATGCTAAATCATATGCCCAAAGTAAATTTTATATAACTTAAAAGACCTATCCTTCCTTAGTTAAAATTGACGATTCTTTTCACCTACCGACTAACCCAAATAATTAGATTAATCCAATATTCTTGAAATTGTGCTTTGTTGGACAAGGAACTTTTCTGCGCTCAAAAGTTGCGACATGTGAATGGAATGAAAATGGTCGATTTTCAGTCGCGAAACTGAGTCTGACGGTTACTGAATCGAAAATGTCGTTTTTCTGCGAAAGACAAAATCTTCCAAGGGAAAAAATCACAACCTGTTTGCATTCATGTGCAAAACACGAGCGAAGTTGAGTTCTCCAATCTTGCGAAAATTTGATTTTGTTCGAATTCCGTGCACTTTTGCTCTAAATAAGCTGTGAGAGACTAAATGGCCATAGGAGCTAAAACGATATTCACATGGAACTCGCAGGGAGCTCAGAGGGAACACAAATAGGGAAATTCACAGGCAACCCACGGGGATCACTGGGGTGCACCCGCAGCATATGAACGGGGGAGCCACGTAATGCTTACCCTACGGCAACGATGCATTTGAGGATGCACGGGAGAAAGGGAGCAAATCGCGCGCGAAATGGGACAGCACGTTAGATGGACGAACCCGCGGTGAAATGGTCACGTAAACGCATGGGGAACCCACAGTGGAAATACGGGGAAAATAGGGACTACCCTGCGGGACCTCACAGGAGAAGAAGGGGCAAAATAGAGGGTACCACGGCTGGGAAACCCATAGTGGAAGCACAGGGACCTGTGAGAATCCACAGCGGAAGTATACGGGGGAAATAGGAGGTACCCTGTGGGAACCCACATTGGAAGAATGAAGAATTTAGGGGGTATCCTAAAGGAAAGAATAAAGGGTAACCTGCGAGAACACACACTGAAAATCATCAAATTTAAGAAAGAAAACATAACCCAGTAGTTTATACGGTAATAATTGTTTATTTACCCCGTATTTTAATTCCTTACTCCTACACCAATCAATTTATTAGAAATGGTAATGCAGCAAAGTGGAGACCTAGTAACTCATTAATGTACTACATTATACACAACACGAAGTCGTTAATGCGGTCCTGTTTAAAGCAATTTTTACTCAGAGAAGTAACTGGTATTGTATTACTACGCTAGACGATGGCCTCAGAAGAAACTCGCGCCACTTTTGCATCCAATCAGAAGTAAAACCAAAACCAATCTTGACTCGCTCACACACGTTTTCCCGCACTTCTCGTCAGCTACATGTATTTGCTTCGAGTTTTCTTTGTTTCATTGGATTGTCTGCGTCCTACCCTGGGGTTTGATTTTACGACACTCAATTAAAAAACCTACAGTAACAAAACTCGAGAATAGAGAAATTCAGTACGAACTCTAAAGTTAAAAGCCCAACCAACGAGTTTCGTTTCACAATGCGATCCCGGAAACACTCTAGTATTTTACGCTAGGACAGAAATGATGGCAGTGTAAGAGGGAATAATCAGCTACCCTAATTAACTTCATTCACTGACTTATCGATTAACTGGAGATGTTACTCAATACACTGCATACATCTAAGATTTATCAGCTCAAAAAACCGCTTGGGACAATCTCTTTTCGTTTTTCTAGGATCGATCACAACTGGTGTAGAGTCCATAATTTAAATCACAGCTTTTTATGGACCGAACCACCCTTTAAATCTCAGTTTACTTGCTAAAAAATTCTTGCCGTGTTAGAATATATATTACTTTACATAAACGCATTATCGCTTTATCTTAATATATTAATATGATGAATAGATGATGTTATTTATTACTATTTCTATACATACAAATACTCTCTGTATTTTTCAAGGTTTCCATTGCCCGACCAGCTGAAAAAAATTGACAATTCGAACTAAAATTAAAGACGCAGTTTAAGACTTCAGAATCCTGGGCTCATTCAAACTTGACACGTCATAGCAAAAAAATCCAAAACTTTTGAAACGGGGGCAAATGGTACGGAAATTTCCTTGTAAAGTTCCTGTCAAGAATTGTTAAATTTCCGAAATGCGAACCATTCAACCGAAAATTCCGGAAATTCCGGGATGACAATAAAATGGTACAGTAATTCCCGGGACGGAATTTTCCAAACAAATTGGGTATAGTTCCCGAGGTTGTTCTCTTTTCCGGAAATTGGGGGAAATGGTGTTCCATTCGTCACTATAAATCTGCGAATGTTTCATAATGGAAAAGCACATGCCGTCCGCTTGCTGGCACACGGACGGCATATCTTGAAAAACCTGGCTTTTCCAAGTTTGTCGGTTTTAACCTGTGTTAATCTGCTTGTTTTCTCTCGATTAATTGCTATTTTTACCTTAGACTGTTATAGGTTTTCTCTATTAAAAGTAATTTTGTACATCACAAAATGGTTGAAAATTTCGTGCCATTGCATAGCTCCCTCAATTTATCAATTGTTACAATTAACGCCAACACTGTTTATCTGTAATTCTGTTGGCGGTGACCAAACCTCGTTCTGGTGTTGTTCATCTCGAACGCCGGCATATTTCCTTCAATCAATCGGTGGTCTGTTCCACCAATCACAACCCTGCATTCAGGACACGTGCTTCGCTGCATGGCTTGTCCACACCCGCCAATCGTGTAGACATGTCCCTGGGGGCATTTGTACCAACGACCTTGAGACAGGTTCATTGCAGACACGATCTCTTTCTTTTCTTCGGGCGTTATTGGCGAGAGGAAGCGGTAGGCTTGCCTGCAAAGAAAAACAGGAATAATTGTCATCTCAAGGTGTCTTGAAAGATCTGCAACTGAGGTAGTTTGCTTTTGCAAACATGCGATAAGCATATCTTTAGCAGACAGGGGAACGAGCTCGAGGTTGTACCTTTACAAAAGTACAGTAAGAAGAGCTAAAATATTTGCATGCCATCGTAGTTTGGGGACAGTTTCAGGCACATAGAAATTGGCCACCAACAGTGTCGTGCTAATACTGCTGAGAGAGACAAATAGATAATGATCCCAAATAGATAATGTGCAAATGTTTCTACGAGGCTTATACGGGCCAAGAGAAGTTAATTAGAAAAAATGCAACTTCGTTCAATGTTTTCTCTAATCACGCCTTGTTTTATTCACTGAAATTTCTTCTCGCAACCTTTTTTGACCACGAAATCATGACGACCTTACCGTGAAACACCTATTTTCAGCAGTCCTCCTAGATGAGCTGGAGAGCATGTTTTTTGAACGATACATAAAGCATATTACTTGTTAAAGGGGAGGTAATCGACTTGGAACGTTTATCTTGATTACTGAAGCAAAAGTGAAGTAGGCTCATTGAAATTTATAACTTGTGTCCGGACCTCTTGCCATCATTTACAATCAACACGGAATTTCCCAAGCACTAGGGTAAATCACCTGATAGCACCCAACTCCTGCAGCATCCGGTCCAGTCTCTCCTCTTCCACTGGTCTACCGCTGGATAGTTCATTTTGGACAACCGACATCATATCGAGGTACTTCGTCTTTAGATTTAGGCCCACGTTCTTTACGTCATGACGCAACAAACACAGCTCGAGTTGGAGGTTTTGTCGGCTGAATTCTACGTTGATGTCTCGAAGTTCTCTCTCTGTAACTCCTTGGGACATAAAACGTTTTCTCAGATGCTCCAATTCCCTCTGTACAGAAAGACCTATGAAAATGCCAGGTTAAAACTAACTATTAGTGTATGGCGAAGTCATGATATCCAAGGCTGAATATGTGTCAGTCATGAAATTCTAAGTATGAATTTACTAACTTGTCATACCTCAAGCTTGCCATATAATTGTTGATGAGAACTATGTTCTACGCTAATGTCATAATGTCTTAAAGGAAAGCTGGGTGCGATTAACTGACCTTGATAATCAGTTCACAGGGACCGACATCCTGTTCTTTAGAAACAAGAATCGAGATTGAGCTCTGGGCGAAATTATAGCGTGAGCCAGAAAATATTCCCAGCGGTTACTCTCGACACATGTGTAGAGACCATTATTGAAGCTCAACGCATGTGTGCAATCAAACCGGAACCAGTATGTTTTTCTTCTGGCTTTCGACTTTTTGGGGAACGGAACACGTGTTGCGCACGCGTCAATCTGAAGTGATTTGGAACTGGTTCAAAGCACGTGAACAGCACTTATGACGCATGCGTCTCTCTACTAGGATATAAATTCTTTCAACTAAGGCATTATACTTATACTTTATACTTTCAGTGCAGATTTACCATTGACGAAGGGAGAAAGTAATGTATTGCTTTGGTGGATTTTACTCAAGTACGTACGTACCTTCCACGCGAATATAGGCGCTCGGTTTTGCGCGGGGCTCAAGAAGGTGCCGATTCAACTTCTGGTTCATAACACAAAACCTCTCCATCAACGTCACTTGATTTTCAGTCACTGCCGCGACTGTTCTTTTGCTCATTCGCTCTACACTTCGCTCTAACCTCCTCCACTCTGTCATTTCATTCTCGCCATTAAAAATCCTCTCTAGGTCTGCCAGACGAGTTTGCAATCTTTTCCTTGTTTCATCCATTTCGCGTGGATGACCATTTGCGCGCACCTTCACTTTCTCTATGTCTTGTAGCCGCTGTTTGATGACATTGCCGTATCGCAGACTCGTTCGGATGGGAGTGGAACAGCGAGGACAGGACTTGAGTTGAATCACCTGATTCTCATCATCCGACATGTCCATGTATCTGCCAAGAAAAGCACTACTTCATAGTAAGACCTTCCAATCGAAACTGCGCTGTTAGTTAGGTTCCATTTACGAGGATTTACTCGGAGCGCCTGGAACCGAATCGAGTATCCTCACCTACGAATCAAAATTCTGCAAATATTACTGACTGAACATTTCTCATAAGATTTTTTGAGATTATCAAAACGTTCCGAAAACGACAATAGTTGTAACATTCTGGATTTACTAACAGGGGTTATGTTACTACAGCTGCAGGACAATGGCGACGAGAAACGATCAAGTTTACTGTTCTTATAATAAAATTTTTACCTGTCCAGACCTGCCACTGCAAAAATGTGTTTGCAGTCTGGAAGTTGAACGAAAAGCGTATCCTCCTCATCTTCCCCGCCGAAGAAGATCTCTGTAATTGGACAATCATCATTCTTTTCGCAAAGAGCGCAGATGCACAGTTCTCCACACAAACCGCGACAAATATGGCGGCCTCTTCCACAAACCATAGTTTGATTGCACGGTTCGTTACATCTTGGCCTGTCGCATAACTCTCCACACAGCCTCGAACACTTGTAATGACGACATTCCCACATGCACGTCTCGCGACACGGCACGCATGGCTCGCCACACGTTTTTTTACAATCGCTATGGTGGCACCGGTTTTCGCATTTCCTGGAACATGGTGAACAGGCCTTTATGCAGGAGTCTGTACATTCATGAGAACAAACCAATAGGCGACCACACTTGGACCTGCATCGTTTGTGAATTCGTCCCATTCGACACTCGCCGCAAGTTCCGGAACACTGGTGACCACACTCTAAATCAGCCGAACACCGGACTGGGCAATCCACTGGGGAGGTAGAGCAGGCGACCCTCACATCGTGACGACATGGCCAGTCAGTTTTCTTCACAAGCGTTTGGCAATTTTGCGTGCAGGGTTCTCCACAGCGCTTTTGACACCGATGGCCACACTTTCCAAGCACGTTTTCACACTGTGCCTTACAGTGAACTCTGTTTAAGTCACCGCCGCATCTCACTGTGTTGGTGTGTCCACATAATGGTAGCGTTTTCTGCACCATAACTTGGCAATTCGTTTCGCACTCTTGGAAACAAAGCTTGACACATGGGTGAGAACAGCCTTTGATGTTTCTGAGGCAAGGTTCCACACATTTGTTGTTCTTGTGCTCAACGTCATAAGGATGGCACCGCTGTTTACAGGAGTGACCGCACTCCAGGCGCACCTTACATAGACGCTCACATCCCCCGTTAGGGACTCTGGCCTTGAAATCTTTGGCTAATTTCACCGACACTTCTGCACCATGAATCTGGCAGACAAGTCGCAAACTCTTTCCAATGCTCTCACTCGCTTTTAAATCCGCCACAATCTTACCCCAGATGTCACTGTGTCTGGAGAGAAGTGCAAAGTTTCCAATGCAGTAGAAACCCTTCTTGGCCCGAGAGAGCGCCACACATGCGCGGTTTACAACCTTGATGAAGCCAACTTTCTCGGTTTTGTTGCTGCGCACGAGAGAAAGAAGAATGATGTCGTTTTCCTCACCTTGAAAGTTGTCAACTGTCGTCAATCGGACACTTCTCACTGTTTGATCCTCTTCCTCTCGGAGGTATTCTCTAATGGCGAACATCTGACCCATGTAGGTTGTCAGAAGTGTTATTTGATGGGCTCTGTAGCCTTGCTGTAGTAAATAACGACACAGCGCCACTAGATACCTAGCCTCGTGCTCATTAACATGACTGTGCGTCTGATCGCAAGACATCTCTAAATAGTTGTGGTCGATAAAGAACATGTTCTTCTTCATTCCTTTGATGTCTTCATATTTCTCCACTGACTCATGGTTTTCCAGATCTTCGTAGATGTGCTTCATCAAGGTAGCGATCTCAGGTCTCATGCGATGCTGAACGGACAGCCTCTCACACTGAATTCCAGCTTTCACCATTCTCTCGAATAACGACACGTCCAGTTTGTACTTTTTGGCTAATTCATAGACTGCAGGGGTTGGTCGCAGTTGCTGGTGATCTCCAATCAGAATCAAGTGCTCGCATCCCTGTGTCAATGACGTAATAATATGACCCTCCAGTACTTCAGCAGCTTCTTCAACCAGGACGATTTTGGGGCGAATCCGCTGGAGAATTCGGCGGTGCTTACCGGCGCCTGTAGTTGTCATGCCAATGACTCGTGCTTTCTGAAGAACAAACAAGTTCTCCTCTTGAGTTAACTCACTCGTGCGAGCCGACAACCTTTCGTACTCAGGTTGGTTCGTCTGTACCTGCTGCAAATAGTGTTTCTCGGCTCTTTCAATCCACAGTCTGTAAATATTCCAGCGATGCTGCTGCGATAGACGCTGAGAAAGGAATGCACACTTTTCTTCGTCTTCAGACATGGTTTCCGTACCTTGAAGATTTTTGCGTAGCTCGGTGGGCTTTCTGGTGTCTTCGGTTTCACAAATGACCACTTCTGAAGGTTTGATGGCATTGCTTGTTTCGTCTTCTTCGACATCGTCCTCGTTTGCGAAGCTCCGAAAGGATACCTGCATCTGGAAATCGTCCTTGTGGGGACCATAATCATCTCGGTCTCTGAAATCTTTAGCAGTCACACGTCTTTCTACCCCAAGCCATTCGCAGAACAGATCAGAAGCGCTTCTTTTGTCGTGTCTCTCAAATTCTTTCTCAAACCATTTAGCGTGACGCTCGGACATAAACTGCTTCAGTACGTGGTAAGACATGATTCCTCTTCTCGAATACTTCAGCACAGTTATGGACAGCTCCAGCTGTCCATTTTCTCTAATCTCTCTCATTTTCTTTCGAGCTTTTGTCCTCGCTCTAGCTATCCTCCCTGGGATTTCTCTACTTTCACGAGCCTGTTCTCGAAGAAATCTGAGCATACAGGGCTCCAGCTTCTCACTCTTAGAACGTCCACCGACGCGAACAATCCCTGTCAACAAAATGGATTTTGTTAACTTTTCAAGAAATTGAAACAGTCAGTTCAAGGTTGAACTGCACGATACAAAGTTTTTTTTTTACTCTTTTATCCATCAAAGGTAGTTCCTTGTTGAAATGAACTCGACTATATCAGCGAATTGTTGGAGCCACCTGACAATATTAAGGAATAACCCATAATCGGACTAGAATCCCATCCGTGGGAGGTGTGATTTGTAGAAGAAAACTCCACAAATAACAAAAACCCGTCAAGAAGTCACGATGAATAACAATGGTGAGGTTGGAAATGGTTTACAAGTTGGACAAATTTAATCTCATAATGTCCTTAAGGTTACTCCAAGCCTTCGCGGGGCTACTGTTGTCAAGTTTTCTTTTTTTTCAACAAGTCAAATGCAAGAGTACCTCCTTGTAATCACGCTTCGGCGATTACTCCTCAGTTTCTTTCTGTTTTGTTGCATCAACGATCGCATTTGATACTCGATTAATTCGCCGGAATTACAATCGGTCGTTTTGCCTTTTACGGCTTCTGCCGCCTTAGGAAAGCAACCGGCAAAATATATAATATTATCGAATTCTACCTTTCGTAACCTTTCTTTTGCTATAGTTCGTGGGGGTTTCCTTGAAAACAGTGCGCCTACGAACTATTTTGCTGGAGGACAGGCGCGGAGGTTTGGAGTAACCTTCAACGTTTCCAAAATCTTGTCCAAGAAGCAATTCATCTACTAAAAAAGTGTATTTTCATTTTTAGCAAGCGCAAATTCTCACCTGTCATCGGTAACAGCCCTTCCAGAAACTGATCTAAGGCGTGGTTCGTGTACGACACCATCAAGATTGGTGACCGGTCTTCCTCGTCCTCCCAGAGCGAGGCTGTGTCCAAAAGAACACGCGCAATCTTTAAACCCACATAAGTCTTCCCAGTCCCTGGCGGTCCTTGAATGATGGCAAACCTGTTGGTCAGCGCTAACTGGAACGCTCGCAGCTGTGAGTCGTTGAAACCCAGGCTGTCTCGGTAGCGTCGCAAGTCGTAGGCGTTTAGAAGAATTCCGCCATCGGTGGATAGGCTACCCTCTCTGTAGGAATCCATTCTTTCGTCCTCCGACGGCAACATCAAATCATCATTGCTGCCATTCACATCATCATTTGCTATACCACTCATGTCGTAAAAGCCTTGTGTTTTACGCTCATGATCTGGAGGATCAACATCCTGTTTGCACTCTACAATGTGCTCTTGGAAAGGCAGGCTATCGGGTTTGATTTCTTTTAACGTTTTCAAAACGTATCTGTACGCTTCAAAGAAGGCTTGAGACTCTACCATGTCAAATTTCGTCTTGTCCTCGATAAAACGATTCAATTTATCGAGCTCTACGTCTTCAAATCGAACATCAAGCTCGCCGGAGCAAAGTTCTTTGGGATCTCGACTCTCGACTGTCGCAAACAGCGGAGTATAGAAGTCGTCAGCAGAAAGGCAGAGAAGGGACCCAAACTTCAAACGCTTGCACTTCTCCCATGGGATGTTCCTCACACTGTGGTGAAACGCGTCGAACCGGATTCTGTAAACCATTCCCTTTGCACTACATACGGGATACAACACTGTGACGTCACGGTAGAACTGCACGTCTTTTGTTTCCTTGCTGTCGTGGGTACCACTACTTCCCAGGCCACCGTAGTCCTTTCGAAGCTGATGGATTCCCTCGCGCAGAGGCAAAATGAAGTCTGCTCTGACAAGCCGAAACTGTACGTCTAAGTAGTGTTCTAGGTCCCTGTAACGACGTCTAACAACATTGACGCGAAGGAAGGGCTGGTAGGTCACGCTAAGGTCTGCAGCTTGTGGAAAAACGCTAAGTTCTCTAAAACTGCAAGGGGGCTCATCTTCGGTTTCTTCTTCCTTTCTCCACACAGAATCGAATTCTTCATCGGTAACTTTTTTATGCAATTCTTTGACTTGACGGACTCTGTTTTCCAACGTACCTGTGTTCTGTAAAAGCCTTCTAGCTTTCAGTTCCGCGACGGTATGTTCGAGTTGAAATACAGGAATGGAGTGCACAATTTCGCGTCCAAATCTTTGCAAGAATTCAAGAAAGACCTTCGCCAAACGCAAGATTGTATCAGAGGGTTGGAACTCTTCTCGGCTTGATCCTACATACGATAACATTCGACTGATGAAACTCGACACGTGTACAGTCAGAAACTTCGTTTCAATTACCAGACGTAGAATGTCTTCGGCGTGATGTCGTACCCCGTTTGGTAAACAACAAAGATGAATAGCCCGAATAATCAGCTGCATCAGATCACGTCTTATCTCGCTTGATTTCAGCAGTGCTTCGAATCTTTCACGCTTGATAGCGAGTTCCAAGATTCCATCTTCAGGAGCCTTTGAATGACAAATTTCCTCCAAGGCCTTGTACCCAAGAGGTGATGGGTCTTCTTCTCCTTGAGTTCCCCCCACCCAACCTGCCTCTACTCTCCCATCTGTTGTCCGTCGTCGTTTTGGAGAGTGTCCCCGTGAATCACGTGGCAAATCAGCTCCCTCACTTCTTCGTCTTCTTTCTTCAGGCTCTCTTCTTCTCTTGGAATCAGTAACTTCACTGTAACATCTCTTGCGCGATGACCGCATTTTTATTTTCAATTTTCAATCACGTGGTCCACGTTATCTAGGAGCAGAACTTGTTTGGCTGGAGAAAGCGATTTCATCGTCGTGAAAGACCCTGCTGAAGGAAGAATTTTTAAGTTGAACACATGAGCAATTTGGCTTTCCTGAAAAGAGAAAAGAGCAAGAGAAAACGTGATAAATGTGTAACGCAGGAACTATACAGCTTTGACGACCAACAGCGTACAAAGAAAGTCGTCTATTACAGTTGGGACGCTACTGAATTTTAAGGGAGACTAGAGGATGGCAAATTAGTATTTTTGAACTTTTTTATTGCGAAGATGAAATTATGCGAGAAAGACCTTTGGGATGGCACATATTTTCCCAACTTGGCTATTCAAGAAACACTCGAGAATCTTATTTGTTTGCACCCAGTGTCTTAATTTATGCTATTTTAAATACAAAGCATATGTCTGTTTTCACAACAGACTGTGCTCTATACATTTAAATTGAGCTTGGGAGCGAGGTCTAGAGAACACAAACTAAAGAAATTGAATGAGCATGTTTATTCATTTCTCTTGTTTTTGCCTCTAGACGTTCAAGCTGAATTTTAATATATCGAAAGCCTTTTATTAGACACTATATATGAATGAAAAGAAACAGGACCTGAACAATCGTTGATATCGATGATCGAAATATCAGTCGATCAATCAATTGCTGATGGGCCCACCAATAGGAAAGTAGCAACTTCGATCACCAAACAACTATTCGAGCGGGTAGGTAATTATTAAATAAGAAATTTGTCTACCTTTCTTGGAAAGCAAAGGGAGGCGAAATTGGGAAAGACCTCTAACTTCCCCTCAACAGCTTGAAAAGTATGAAAACTACGGTTTTCACGCCTCAAACAGCAGCTGCAAATTACCCCTGCCGGCTGACGAGATTCGTGAAGAATTGAAATCGACGGTCTTATTAAGGCATGCAAACTATGACAACGACCTTCTAAAATACTTCGAAGAAGGTCCATCTCCTGACGGCAATGACAATGTCATCCCAGTACCAAATACACTTTCTTTCTGTCCTCTAATGTATGGACACCGTTCACTAAGCAATGGAGCAAAACGTTATGGTGATTCGGTGAGATTACCTCTTACCATCACATCCCAGACCACCTCGTTACACCAATGAGAACAACATCTGTCACAAAATACATCCCTCAGCGCGTGACGTTAGAAAGATGTTTATTAATAACTGGATTACGATAAAAAACCAGCCGTTGCTTAGCACCATCTAAACAGAACCTCCGAGCGTATCACACAAGAGAGAGAAATCTCTTAAAAGATGCACTTGTTAGAGCGAAAAGTATCGCAATCACGATTCACAAGGCGAGTCCGCATCGATGGCAATCGATAGCATGTTCGCGACCACGTTTGAGTGATTATCGACTGGCTATCGATCGATCAATGCCACTCAATGTCAATTAACTAACCGGAAATCGATTGGCATCGATTGATTTTCCAATCATCGATTTCATCGACGTCCTGAAAGAAAGGACCCTTGGAATGGGGTTGAAATAAACAACCAACCTATCACGTGCAAAGGATTAGTCTAGTCGCTCTATAACACCAGCCATGAAGGAGTATAAGCCAAAACAACGACAAAGCCTCACTTACCCCTCAGTTTAGCTGGTCTCTTGAAGTCAGACGATCTCGTAGCTGAAGATGTAAAGATAGCGTAAATTTATTATCTTGGTTTAAGTCATTTCACGCCGTTGTTTTATATAGGGCGATATTAATGCACCAATATGTTATACGTTGCCTTTTCTCTTCTCTTGTCTCACCCGCGAACCCTACCGTGAAAAATCGTAAACTATAAATTTTCTCTGTATTTTTTAAAGTCTACGATTTTTAACCGTAGGGTTCGCCGGTAAGAAGAGAGAACCTGTCGGATAAAAGCATTGGAGCTTTTGTTATCGTTTGGCTTCAACTCCAACCATATATAAAAATCATGGTCAAAGTTAAAGCCAAGCGACAACAAAAATCCAAATCGTAATAAATCATTCTCGATGAAAGCAGGTACTTTCGTTCTATTCGGATTAATGCTGCTATTGATGTGTACGTACTACATCTACTTGCATCACTGTGCAGTTTACATTTTAGCCAGCGGCGTAAGTTTGGCCATTTCGGTGTGTGGAACGTATCGCTACACCCATCTTTGTCTTCTCAAAGAACACAATGTGCAACACATTTTCATATTAAGACCTGAACTAGGCTTAAGTTAATGTTCATTCCTACGTTCGAGATAGAACATTAAAATTATTTCCTTCTTTGGCATGTTGCCGCCCCCGGATGAGCTATTAATAACAACAAGTAAAGCTCCAGTCGATGATGGGGTGTTTACATCCCAGCGGAAATAAAACGAACTCAATGAGATCGTGTTAGCGTTGAAACCCTAACACTTCGGCAAACGTGTTACAAAGCAAGTTAATTTACGGTTGCATTTGCTACAAGACTCGAATTAACGTGCAGTCAACACTTAGAGATCTAACCAAGCAAGAACGTTAAGTGTTGAGCGGGATCGGATTTCGATGCACCTTTGCACATATAAAGGCAATCCCCATGAAATATTTCATTTTCCGTCACTCGATCGACCCAGCCTTTTTGAAAAAGTTAAAAATGTCGTTTTTGATTCTTTACCCGCTTCCATTTTGTCAATAGTTCCTTTGTCCACTTGTATTTATTGCTGATAAATTCGAACCAGAATTGAAATATTAGCTCATCGACAGAAGTACTTTTACGAGACGGTGATCGATGGACTAAGCATCAGCTTTCGTGCGTACAAAGTTTGCAAGCAACAGAACCAAACCTTCCTACAAGTTAAATCATCAGCTTCTTCCTACCTGTTCGTCTAGGATAGTTCACCTAACGTTAAAGATATGGGATGAGGTGAAAAACAACAACAACAATCTCGTATTTGAGTTTTGCGTATTTTTCCTGCTTTCCGAGAAGCTTCCAAAAGGATTCTGAGAAAAACAACTTCTTAGTGACTGGCTGCTGTAACGAGCCAATCACAGAAGCTGAATTCAATGGCGTGACCCAGAGTAACGCAATTAGCAAGCGGAGCTCTTTTGAAGCGGCCATAATAGTAATAGGTTTTCTGATTTACAAATTTACTTTCTAATAGATGGGAACTTAAAGGTAGTAACGTAGGTAAAGTCTACATACGAGCCAAGTGGCCCATCAGGCCGGAGCTTACCCCGGTTTCAGTAGCATGAAGGGACTAGGAGTATTTCTACTCCCCCCTGGATTGGATGCTAGTCCATCGCAGGGTTACCCCAGCATTAAATTCGCCGGTACCCATTTATACACCTGGGTATGTGGAGAGAGGCACTGTGGGAATTAAGTGTCTTGCCCAAGAACACAATACAAAGTCTCCGGCCTGGGGCCTGTTTCTCGAAAACTCCCGTAAATACCGGGCCCGATAACTTACCGGGCCGGTTAACGGGAAACTTTACCGGACCCGAAATAGCGTTTCTCGAAGCACCCGTAAATTTTCCCGGTACTTACCGGGCTCGATAAAATAGCGGGTTGTTACCAATCTCTAGCGCGCGCTTCACGCTCGCTCGCGAGAGATGGAGAAACACTTAGGACTAGTACACATTCGATTCTGATCGATTCTGTTGTTGCGACTGTGATGCTTTTTGAAGAACACAGCGAAGTTTAACTTCGAAGTTATCGTTGTGTCAAATGAGAGCAACTGAGAGAGATCGTCATTTTTGCATGGTCATATTATTTGAAAGTGATGATCAATTGCCTTTTGTAGCTCGATTCGAAGACTTCGATCGGCAATCTCGCTCTTTTCAAGGAGTGTTGTCTTTTTCCGTGATTCATTCTAATTCAAAATGTTCACTGAGCAATCAAACAAGATCTGCGGACCGCCGAGGAAACAGTGTGAACTTGAGAACTTGAAATTTAGCTACAAACACTTATTTCAGCAATTTATACTGATAGGAATTTCGCTTAAGTAAGTGTACAGAATATTTGGAATAAGGCGTGATTTAATCGTTTTCTCCGGCAAACATCAAGCGTAATTTTCACTGATCCCAAATCGACTGTTCCAGCATAAAGCAAGCTAAGATCAATAGAAATGCGAATGAAACAATTATGTGATTGGGGAGAATAATTTTAATGTTCCTTATTCTCGTTTATCTATCGTGAGTACAGTACGCTTCTTCGTGTTTCATCTAGCTAGAAATGCTATAACCAACATTTGTCAGCATTTGTGCACCGCGCCTAATGCGACTCTTCGCGATCGCTCTATTATGTTTACTTTTTGTAGAATGTCTGTTTTCTAATTTCCTTCTCCAAAAATAGCAAAAAAAAAAAAAAAATCTGCAATTAAAACTCAGGAAACAGGCTTGGCTTGCAGTAAGATCAGGTTTGCGTGACAGGAACCCATTTTGATGTTCATACAAAGAAGGCTTTTCGAAAACGCGCGGCGAGTGATCGGCGTTTACATGACAGTGTTTATGTATTAATTAATTTTTTTTCCCACCGTTTGTTGGTTTTGAAAAACAATAAAATAGAACTTCACAGTTATATAGCGCTTCCATGCAAACGCCTTCAAACCGTAAAAAAAAACAACAACAACAATTATATTTACCTCGGTTTCCGGAGCCAGCGGGCAGCTTCTCGCCGTGTGTCTCTCCAATTCCTCCTTTAGCTCCTCAACGAGCCACTCTATTCTTGCTCTTGAGAGCCGAAATCGTTCAATGACTTCCCAGTCAGCCATATCGGCTAGAAAGGGGCGTCTTTGAAACAAAAAAGTCCGCCCCCGGCCGCCATTTTGTTTGGTTTTGCAACATTTGTGACTCCCCGGTAAATTACCGGGGAGTCAAATAACGGGAGCTTCGAGAAACACCCGAAAAGTTCACGGGGACTTACCGGGTGACTTACCGGGCCCGATAATTTACCGGGTCTTTCGAGAAACAGGCCCCAGGTCTCGAACCCGGACCGCTCGCTCCGGAGTCGAGCGCACTAACCATGATAAGGCCACCGCGCCTTCCAAACTTAAAGGTAACTAATCAGATAAAAAGTATTTAGCTATCTTGCTACATGTAGCAAGTGCATAGCCTCATTCGAATGTTACTGGAGAAGTTCTGTATCAGGGCGCTGTTCAAACAACAAGTCCTGACTGAAGGAGTAAAGTAAGCCACAACAACGGCCAAGTCTTTTACTCACCACACGGCACGAAAAATTGGATTTACTCTAAATTTGATCCTGATCAAAGTCGAAGTCAAATATGATCATAGCTTTGATCCAAACTTTGACGCGCGTCAAATGTGTGTCAAAAATGTCATGGCTTTGCCGATACATTTGATCCATGACAAAGAGGAGGGCAAATTTGATCTTAACTTTGACTCCACCTTTGACCCACGTAAAAGGGGGAATCAAATATCTTATGGATTTGCCATACATTTGATCCCTGCCAAAGGCGAGGTCAAACATGTCAATAACTTTGACTACAGTTTTGACGCGCGTTAAAGGCGTTCAAAGACACCACGGCTTTGCATACCTTTGATCTCTTATGTCACAGGCGTTCAAAGGCGGCATGGCTTTGTACAACTTTGATCCTACGTCATGTCATGTCAAAGGCGAGGTCAAATATGGCCATATCTTGCGACTCCGCTTTTAACGCCCTAATAACCTGCGTTTTCGTATTTTTTGCTGTTTTAACGATAAACTGAAAGCTTGTTTTTTTGTCAATGTGTATTTTTTTAATAAAAAAAGTTTTCACTTGACCTGGAGGTGGCACAAGGAAACAACTCGAAAACAGCGGGAAAACGCGGCTGCCAGCGGCTTCCCGCATTTTTCTGGCCAATCGGAATAAAGGTCAACGAAGTCGGCTGTGAGGAAAGCAGACATTTTTCTTCATTTGGCTTCATTATGGCGGCTTTGGTGAAATTTTCGTTGTGTTTTGGACCAGGAAAAGGTAAGTCTCTGAATTTCGTTCATTTGTTTTCAATGTTCAGAGAATAACGGAGTTTAAAAAGTAAATTAAACGCAGCAATGGCTACATAAAGAGCTGTGAATTGCGTATATTTATGGCAAGGCAGATCCTCGGCAGTGAAAACAATTTGGTCCAAGGTTAATTGCACTTGACTGAATCACAGATGATCGGCAAAGCTCTTCGTTAAGAAAGACCAAACTTTATTTTCAATTCACATATACTTATTTACAAACGTTGACAAAGATAATTTTTTTTTCTCACTCAGTCAAGTCTTGTGCATTAAATTGAAGTGTCTGTCATAGCATAGATTTTAGCATGATCAGTGCTTGAAATAAACGTAACTTAATAATTAAGCTTAAACTTAACTCTATTTACGTATAAATGGTTGTGCACAATGCCTCTGGTAATTTCTGAACTTAAACAATTCCCTTGAAAGAAAGCTCATGTAAATATAAAGGAAATTTGCATTGAAGGAAAAACTCAGTCAGCCATGCATCACGACCTGACTTAATTATCATATTCATTATACCAATAAAAGAGTTGTTGACTCTGAAAATTTAATCTATGGATAAGTTTCTGCTTTTGTCTCTAGTTACCATTCTATTGAAAAAAAGCTCTGTTTGTTGCCACAGTTGAAATTATGATGATGTTTGTTCATTAATGTTGATAAATGACTTCACTGGGTTGAATTTAACAAATTGCATGTGGTTTAGTGTGGTCTGTACTCTTATTGACAATGATACGCACCATCACAGTGGTCAAAATGTTGTGGACTCACGAAGCGCAGCTGAGTGAGTCCACAACAAATTTTGACCACTGAGATAGCGAGATCAGTAGCAATTGTAGTAAAAATATGTTTTGATATTTGTTGTATCAGGCTTATGGATCAGTCATTTGGAACTCCACTATCTCCTGCCCAACCATCCCCCCCGCCCCACCCTGAACCTGCCAGGCATTTGACATTTTGAACTGTCTCCTGGGCTAAGAATGGTGTCATACCAGGTGATCAAATGCACCTACCCTGTGACATTTGCAAAACTGAGTAATAGAAATGTAGATTGAGTGTCAACCGAGGTGTCAATGGAGTGTTGATTGAGTATCGATCGGGTGTTGATAGAGAGTCGATTTAGAGGATCGATCAAGGGTATCAATTGACACTCAACCACGGATGCCTTTAGTACACATAATCCAGCTTATCTGTTAGTAGGTGAAATTGTTACAATGTTTGATAAAAAATCAAACTTGCCATTAGTTGCAAATTAAAAAGCTGACCCCATAATAATATTATTATGCGACCTCTCTGGACAATACCAGTAGTCTTAGAGTTTCATGTCTTGATCTTTTGAGCAGTAGACAATTAAATGCCAATAAATATGTGACTAGTGGAAATTTGCTTATGATTATGTTGTTTTTATCCTTCAGCTAGCCACTCTAGAAGAACTGAAGAAATTAACAGAATAAATTCTGGGAGAGGATACAATATACAACTCTGTAGCTCATAGTCAACTCAGATGCAGTTAAATCATGCAATGCTCCAAAGTGTGCAAACATCAGAACATTTTGGTGAGTAAAAGGCTGGAATATTCATTTGTTATTTCTATAAGTTGTAGCATAGACCATCTTATAATTTCTTCAGCCACAACTTTTAATATCTTTTTCCAGTAAAGAAAGGATATAAATAGATTTTGAAAACCTAGCTATAGCTTATTAATGTTATTTTAATTGATCATTTTTATTACAGTCTCACTCTGTGAAAAAAAAGTTGTTTCTTTTTGGTTCATTTAAGGGCAAGTAAGGAAATGTTGTCTTTCTTAAGGGACAAATACATCAACTGGCTCACCTGGATGAAAATTAAGTAATTAAAATGTTATTGAAAACATGCAAGGGGTGGGAATCTTTTTGGTAAATGAATCAAAGTTGCAGAATGTTGCAAACCAGTCTCAGGAAATGTTGGTTTTTGACTGGTAAAAGCTGAGTTTTGAATCTAAATTTTGAGTGGTTGTCTGCAATATCGACTGTTTTGGTTTGGCCATCAGGTTTCCAAACCAAATTTTTCCAAGCAAAATTAATAATATGATTAATTCATAACTATTGATGGGATCAGTAGAAAATTTAAGGCATAGAGGATTTGATAATAACTTAGTAAAAGAAAATTGACAAAGACATTTATTTGCTTTTACTCAATTTAAAATTTTGTTGGCAAATTTGACTGGATAATAGCCATTTCCCTCTATGAGATGCGGCTGCACTGGGAATCATAGTGGTTGTATTCATCATCTTGAACTGGATTTTTGTTTCAATGAATGAGCCATGCGATTCCATGCAGGCATGTCTCATGTTAAATCATTTAATTTCAGGAATTTTTTTCAGTGGAAAAAAGTGTACAAGTAGTTGCTAACTGTTTACTAATCAAATGTGCAATTATTTTGATATGTTTATATGCTCCTTTTCACATATGATCTACAAGGAAAATAAGGAAAGAGATTACACCACTGAACATGAAGAGATCTGTGGAAATTACACAGGAACAACAATATTCCCAAAGGTGTGTGTATTCCTCATTTCTTGTCACAGTTTATGTCAGATTTGTTGATTTTTAGATTGCTATTCTGCAACCATAAAAGATCTTTGTTGTAAGAGGTCTGTAAGATGTCTTTAAGAGACATGCAGACAGATGGACCGGTAAACTGGCTCTAGGCTTTTTGTTTATTTGTGCCAAGCTGTACACTTTTAAAATGACCCCAAGTCTTTGTTCTCTTATGAAATTCTAGCTGGGGATAACCCTTGTTCAGCTGGTGAAATTAGCTTGTTCAACTGGCTCTTAATGACATACCTGTGTGACCAAATCTCTGAGTAGAGTGGAGAGAAATACAGAAAAAAGGCTACTATTGGCAGAAGCACAAACTATTCGAAGGAGGAGTAATGATCTGATTGGTCACGTTTTATTAATGTGATATTAGCAAAAACTATAGGCAAACTTTAAGGAATAGAATGCCAAGATTCACCCTTAATATTCATTTCCAACGTTTTTGTCTGTTTGCTTCTGTTTAGACAAATGCGGACAAGCAGTGGTCGACAGGATGGACTTATCCAGTGAAGATGCATTGATTAATTTCGTCAACGCCTTAGACTTTGTCAAAATGTGTCTTCCCTAGAAATAATGGGGTTTTGGTTGGCATTGGCCCCCAACAAGGCAGTTTAACCACTTTGATGAGAAAGAAGTGGAAAACACTGTATTCCATTCCACTTATAATGCAAGAATGAGCAAGTGCAAGAAGCAGAAAAGGAGAACTGCCAAAACATCTGGAAAGGACGCTTATACACTAGTTGACTTTTGTGCGAAGTTTGGTATATCTTTCCCGAAATTTTGTCGGTTGTCTTCCCTATTGTCTAGTCTGGTCTAGTAAATTTAAGGAACTGAGAATTTAGCCGTAGTACTTCAATGTTAGATAAATGCACTTTGTACCATGGAAGATTTGTTGACTGTTGTTTTCACGATAGACAGAACAATGTTTTCCTTATGATCAGTCTCATTACGTGTAGTTTGAAACCAAGCCTGTAACGTGGCTTTTTGAAACCTGAAGCCCAGAACATTTATATAAGGTACTTGAAGGTATTTACTCTTGATAAAAACGGGGGAAAAATTGAAACTGAGATGAAGTTGAACATATTTATTTTCTTAAAATTAGGCGCAATGATCTTTCCGGGCCGCTTTTCCGTTAACATTTGTCAATAGTTTGGTACAAAATAACCTTATTAAAGTTGATATATTCTTCAAAACTTGTCAGACATAAATCAAGAGTACGGATCTAATTGCATCTTTCGTATGCGGAGCCACAAAGCTAGTGTAGTAAGCAGAAAAAAGCGTATAAGATGTGGATCGCGCGAAACGTGATCAACGGTCGCGCAGCGCGAAAGAGGAGCGCGAGCGCGGAACGCGCAGAGTACCTTTGACAAACCTTTGGCCTGCGTCACAGGCATCTTCGACCACGTCTTTAGCAAACCTTTGACTCGAGTCGCAGACAAATTTGATTACACTTTTGACCCGCCTTTGACAGTGCGCAAAGGCGTATCAAAGGATCACCTTTAACCCTAAAAACACAGGCGTTCAAAGGTGAGTAAAAACGGCCTTTCACGCCTTTGATTTGGTGGTAAAGGTTTATTCACAGATGATCTTTGATTCGCGTCACAGATCGTCAAAAGCGTGCAAAGGCGACCTTTACAAAACCTTTAACAACACATTTGACGCGCGGTAAAGGCGATTTTTCGTACCGTGCCACTCTCAGTTCAGTTGGTCTCTTGAAGTCGGACGATCCCGTCAAGACATTGTATAGTGTATCGTCGTAATTTACGTTATTTCACCGGCGTTACTGTGATCATCGTCAGTTGCATGGGATGAAATAAACTAACCAAGATGTATTATGTTATGTCCGCTTTTTAGTAAATCTTTATTAGAGACATTTATTTCTCTCAGTCTCCCTTCTCAAAGGAGGACCGTACCAAAATCATAAACTATGAGCCTTTCTTTGTCCATAGATCAGACTAACAAAAGAAAGACTTCTATCAGTCGATGTCGGCGAGGGTTATAATATAATGTCCTGAAACGATGCCGTTAGAAAACGACTACACAATCAATAACCCTCAATAAAAACCGAGTACGTTCGTTCCATTCGGATTGAAACTGTTAATAGTGTATAATTAATTGGCGCACTAATCAATTCAAACTCCGATAGCGGCACAAGTTTGACACTCCGTGTGGAGCTCATCGCTCTTAATTTATTATTATACACCTAAAAGCTAGTATGCAGACATAACTAAATTTTTTATTATAAAACTTTACAAGGTCAATGACACTTGAGGGAGGCGGGGTTAATATTTTGGCTATATAGCGAGTCTCGAGAGCCTCTTTGTTTTGCGAGTTCCCGCCCAGAAATCCAAATAAGGGCATAACGCCCTAATAAACTTAATAGTCTGTTTTAATGAAATAAGCTTAAATTACACAGATATTAAAGGGACACAGTCAGCTGGAGCACATGCGTATTAGATGCCATTTCATAGCTAATTTGCATATCACAGAGACGCAATCCATACTGTTTTTAACCAAATATGATAAAAACAGTATCATAGAATGAGCAAAAGCACACTCAAAAACAGGCTATTCAGTAAACGATTGAAAATCAAGCAAAACACTGTGAAGATTGAAGCGGATGTACTTTGATTTCAGGTTGAGGTGAACTTTTTTCAGAGTGAGAAAACTAGTGTCCAGATCAGCGCGGTCCCAAAGCTGACTGTGTCCCTTTAAAGGACTGATATTTTTCCCATTTTGCTTTTGAATTAGCAGACCAGTTTGGTAGCTGCAAACTCGACGTCAGCGACTCAAGCCCGGCAGCGAGGTACCGTTTGCAAATTTTTATTTACGCTTAATTTGCAAAGACTTGTTATTTTTTTCAGCCCATTAAACTGTACTAACTTGCGGCCAAAGAGCGAAATTTCGCGTTATAGCGAGTTCAAGGGTCCGTGAAGTACACAAGGGAACTAAATTCCAGCGTGATTGTAGGGATTCAAGCAAACGTTCAACTGAACTGATCTGTTGAGATCTGTAGCGATCAATGACATGTGGCTCGCTCATTCAAACCATTGTAAGGATCCGTGTTTCACGGCCATGTAGCATGAGCTGAGAGTGCATGTGTGTAAATAAGCTTATAAACCAACTGCGGATTGTTATTGCCGAGCAGACATAATTTATCCCCAAAACTTTAAATTGTTCGAAATGAGCGGTCGCCCAAAAATTTTTATTAAAGTTAAAAGCCTGGTTGCCCGAGGAAAAAAACAACAGACACTGGCAGCCAATAGATAAAATAAATATAGTTAATGAATCTTTCGTGGTGGTTCTAGATTTCAATTTTACTAATCAAACATTAGATACAAAAATTTACGAGAAAAACAGAACATTTCATTCATATCTGAAATTACCAGAAACTATAATCTGACCTGCAAAATCCGCTCCGGCGATGGAATTAAATTTACAGACGGAAAAATTACATGCACGCAATTTCAAAAGTATCTTGCTTATTGTCCTGCAAAATGTAGCATTTACTGAATAAAAATTAAGGTACGTGTATTTTGTTTTAAGAATTGTCTGTCATTAACTTAACAGGAAAAGATCTATCTAACATAGATTGCTTTAAGACTGTGCAAATTTAATACTCTCAATCGGCTTCGATCGGTCCGATCACAACCCTGCCATCTTGATAATGATAGCCAGCTAACAATTGTCCAAGTGCTTATCTAATAGAGAAAATACTTTTGTACATAGCTAAAAAAAAAAAAACCCTGCCAAAAATGTAAAACAACAAAATGGGGGGGGGGGGGGGGGGGCGAAAGGTGTCCCTTTTTCAGGCTTTAGGTATATTGAAGGGTAGGGATTTCACAAGCTGAGGTATATGAAAGGGTAGGGAAGTCTGAATATCTCCCGCAACAACATGAAATGAACAAATAATACTTGATTTTTGGTTAACATCTCTTCTGGTAATTCTTGATGAAATCCCGTAATATTGTTCATTAACTTCATTCCAAGGGTTTAGAAAAGTGATGCAGTGCTCTTAGGTATGTGAAAGGGTACCCAGCCCTTTATCAATAAAGGGTATACTTAGGGGTAGCTTTTCTGTCAAAATGGTATAGAAAAGGGTAAGGAGTTGGACCTCGAGGCAGAGCCTCCCCATATAAAACTTTCTAGAGCACCACCCTCCCACCCCCCTCCGGCGCAGCTCTGTGTCACTGGCTCGCAGGCTGGCACATTAGTTACTCGTAATGAAGGCTCAATCAAAATGTACAATTAGAATTTCGTTCATCTCCGCGAGGTATTTAATTATTTTTACTTGTTCAGTATATGCAGAAATTATAGATCAAATTATGCAATGACAATTTATCAATATCTAAAAATAACTTATAACACTAAAGATAATAGAGCTTAGAGTATATTTTCGACGTAGGAATCAGGGGAGTCAATTGACTTTGCAATGTGAAGTATTCCGTTTCTCAGTTTACCTATAAAGCAATGAAAAATTGTTTTGGTCAACACTTTGATACTTTACTTTGCGGGACAAGGGCTGCACTGGGAGAATATCGGCCTGAGGTCTTTACTGTGCAGGACCGAGTGCAGCGAGGTCCATACAAAAAAGACCGACGGCCGATATTCTCACAGTACTGTCCCGACCAAGCTTGGTCAATACGAGATTTATTATACGACTGAAACTACCAGAAAATCTTCAAGTGTGATCTTGCTGGAATATTCAGGACAGTGCCCGGTCAATACTGAGGAAGTAGTGGATTGATCTGATCGGTTTATTTTAGTTATTGGCTCTCTGAACTAACTTAGTTGTGTAATAATTATGTGTAAATCGGAAGAAGTTCACTTTTTACTTCTGCTGATCGACTACCTAAACTTCAAAATTCTGGATAACTAGTAACTAATTAAGTAGTCATTTTATTTACTGAGGGTAGCACCTAATAGGATCCTAATAGTATACAACACTAATAAACTTGTGGCCCTCAATCCAAAATATTATTTACTAAAATATGGCTATAACATCAAAATGGATATGCAGCATACATGATAAAACCATGAAATACTATATTATGCCTACATACTACGAATTAAAATAAAATTAAATTATCTAAGGGTTAAAATGTGGTAGAAGCCGTTCCAATAAAAATTTGCGGCGCAAGGCGTTTCTAAGAGCTTTGACTGTTCCTTGTTTATTAGAACTCTAAAAAGATCCTGCAAAAATCGCTCTTACTTCGAAAGTAACAATACAAATTTAAAATTAATTTGCCAGTTAACGAGGCTCTGTTACTCTGTACGTTAAGAGAACTGAAGTCTGTATCCCACCCAGGCAGGGGGAGGGGAAGGCAAAATTAAACTTGAATCCTTGAAACTATAGCGTAGCAACTTGACTATGCTTAAAGGGGGAACACTGGTCCCTGCCCCACCCCTGATACTGGGTATATTGCCAAGGGTGGCCATTGCACTTAGTGTGGGGCAAAGTGCAGCCTGCGTGGCTCTTCCCTGGCACCAGAGCTTTATTTACAAGGCAACTATAATAAGCTGAAAGTAACGAATAGCAACTGAGATGCAGATAAAAAGTTACATTAGCGAAAAGTGATCTACCTTCTGATGAAGGGTAGTTGCAACAACAATACGGTATAGAAGAGGGCAGAGGAACAAAGCTGCCAGTCGAGGGCAGGAGAGAGAGAAGCAAAGAACAACTTAGCTTTACAAGTAGTTCACAGCTGAGACAGGGCCAGAAACGACCGGATTTTACTAAATGGGGCTTGGAAGAGAGCAGTGCTGGGACAGAGCATGATCTCATGTAAGCCTGTATGGGAAACCACTCGGAGCTTTGTCAATATTCATTGTAGTTAGAAATTGACCCTGACCTATCGAACACTCATAGCTGCGAGTTGGCAAGACTAGCTATGAGCCAACAATGCTGTTGATGTGGAACAGAGAGCCCATTAATGACAGATTTAGTGCCTAAATTTCTACTTAAACTCTCCTTAGTTTTATGCTTCATCTACAATGATGTAATTTTGTAAGTTTGCCTGTTCAGACCAAGCTGGATGGCTTGCACCATCCATCTCAGGAGCCAGCTCATTTCCCTCCTCCAGTCTGTGATTTGCTCCACCAATCACAGTTTTGCATTCAGGACACTTGCTTCTCTGCATGGCACCACCACATTCACCTATAGCATAGATATGCCCTTTGGGACACTTGAACCAATGACCTTTAGAGAGACTCATTGCTGACACGATCTCTTTCCTTTCTTCTGATGTCAACGGAGAAAGGCAGCGGTACGATCGTCTGGAAAAAAATGATATATTTAAAACAATGCCAATTCTAAATGCTTCGTAGATAACCGTAAATTATAATTATGGGTCGCTACCACGTTGTTCTTTTCCAATTCTGTCAAAAACAGGGAACGAAATAAAAATGATGTATAAACGAGGTTTCTCAATCACCTGATTGCTGCTAGCCTCTCCAACAACTCATCGAGTTTTTCAATCTCTATGAGTTTACCGCTGGACAGTTCTTCCCGGACATCTCTCATGACCTGACGAGAGGATTCATCCAACGTCAGGTTAAGCCTTGTGACGCCGTATTCCAGCAAACACAGCTCAAGTTGCACATTAAGCCTGGTGAATTCCAGATTGACGTCTCGAAATTCTCTCTGTGTGACTTCTTCGGACATGAAACGCTTTTTCATGTACACCATCTCCCCCTGAAGGAACTTGCCTGGCCAAAAATTAAAAGAAAATACAGTGGAACTCCGTTAATACGACCACCTTCGGGTCATGAAAAATTGGTCGTGTTAAAGGGGTTCAAGGGGTTCTTTAAATAAGAAAATGACTGACTGAGCTTTTTCTTGGGCCAGAATAAAGTGGCCGTAATAACGAGGTGGTCGTATTAACGGGGTGGTCGTAAGGCGGGGTTCCACTGTGAAACTTGGGATAACCACAAAACTGAGAATATTCCATAACCGTGGCATAGGTTACTGAGCGATCAAAAATATGCGAAAATATGCTCTAAACATTAACATCGGAACCTCGGAAAGGGTAATATTGGTCATGTGATAATGATTACAGTGTGGTGGGTCGAACGGCTGTCGTTGAAGTATACAGCATTGTCACTTTGTTCTTTGGCAAGGAATTTGAAAATCACTTTCAAAGTGTCTTCATCGAAACAGTTATCTGCTGTAATAATGGGAAGAAGCGAAAAGTCGGGGAACCTGAAAAAACATGCTCAGGGACCCTGAGGAAATTACCGTCCCTTTGAGGTTCGATCTTAGTACTATGGAGTCTCTAAAAGAATGACGTCAACAACAAACATAAAACGGCAAAATTCGCCTCTGATTTCTAGTTTCTTTCTCTTTTTGCACTACGGTAATCCTTAAAGCAATCGAACACTAAGGACAAAAACTCTTATAAGGCTTCAAAAATTACCTACTATTTCAGGAAAAAGGTGGGCTTAATAAACGGAGGTAGCGGAGTGCGGGCTTCTTGAAAATGTTCTTGAGAGGGTAAGAGAGGGGTGCTTCAAACATGAGAGAAAAGGGAAAAAGAGAATTTATGATAACTGCACAAGCCGAAAAGTTAGAAACATGAACGTACCTTCCAAGCGACTCTGCGTGCTTACTTCGCTGCGGGGGACACTAAAAAGATTATCTTTCAGTTTCTGGCTCATAGTGCAAAATCGTTCCATCAGTGTCACTTGGTTCTCGGTCACAACTGCTGATGTTTTCGATCCTTTGGACATTCGTCTCAACCTTCTCTCTAACCTCTCCCACTCCTTCATCTCGTCGTCGTCGTTAAACGTACTCTTTAGGGCTATCAAGCGTGTTTCCAACCTTTCCTTCGTCTTTATCACTTCACCACACTCTCCACGCACCTTCCTCTTCACTTGCTCGATGTCGTGTAGCTGCTGTTTTATGACATTACCGTATCGCAGGCTCCTGCGGATTGCAGTCTTGCAACGGGGACAGGATTTCAGTTGAATCACGTGACGGTCATCTGAGTCATCGTTTGTCGTGTCCATGTACCTAAGAAGCAATCGCATTTCGCTCTTAATAAATTCTGTTGTCTGAATTGTCAGTTGATTCGAGTTTATAAGTAAAACTCTTTGAGGCATCTATTGGTATATCACTGGGAAAAGAAATATTAAGCAAAAAATTATGAATCATTTCAATAAAACCTTGTAAAATATAGTTTTCACAAGCATTCATTTAACTTTGACGGAAAGAATCTTTTATTCACGCGTAAACCTAAAACGATTC
>NW_028301555.1:8117500-8210000 GCF_042242905.1 Orbicella faveolata | reverse complement strand
TCGGGTCGTATTTTTGTCTTGGATTTCAGGAGAGCTCCAAACCTTTTAGATTTGTTAGCGAGATCCAAGATTCCATCTTCAATAGAGTCTGAATTACAAATTTCCTCTAAGGCCTTATACCCTAGAGGTTGTGGGTCTTCTGTTCCCTGTGCTCCCTCTGTCCAAGCTCCCCCTCCCCTCTCGTCCGTTATGCGTCTTCGTTTTGGCGCGATTTCCCGTGAATCACGTGGAAAGTCACCTACTTTACTTCTTGGTCTCCGTCTTTTTCTTCGCCACATTTTTATTTTCAATTTGCCATCACTTGTTCCACGTCAACGAAGTGCAGAACTTGTTTGCCGTGTTGGAGACCGAGCAATTCTACTATTGTCAAGAACCCTGCAGGAAGAATTTGTTAATTTGAACACATGAGCAATTTGGCTTTCCTCAACAGAGAAGAGAACTAGGGAAGACGTAAAAATTTAAAACGTTGGAGCTGGACAGCTTTGACAATGAGCAGTGTAAAAAGAAAGTCTCACTTAATAGAGGGAGGTTAGTCAGGCTACTGATATTGGTGTTACATTGGCGTGGCACTCAATCTTATCTCCAACTAGACTTTTCAAGAAAGACCTCAAATAATCTATATTATTTGCACCCAGTGTCCTCATTAACGCTAATTTAAATTACAAAACATTTGTCTGTCTAACTATAAATCACTATGAGTGAGAAGAAAGGACCCCTAGAACGAGGTTGATGAGGTTGAATGAACAACTAATCACATGCGAAGATCTGTGTATAGGCGCTGTATACACAACAAGTCGCGACTGAAGATGTTGAGTAAGCCACAACAACGGCCAAGTCTCTTGCTCACTGCTCTCGTTTCATATCGTAAAAACAAAGTAGAGTTTATCGTCGTAATCTACGTCATTTCACCAGCGTTACTGTGATTATTGTTTTTGCAGGAGATAATATAAACCAACCAAGATGTATAATGTTATGCCTGCTTATTAATAAATCTTTATCGGAGACATTCTTTTCTCTTATAGTTAGTCTCCCTTCTCAACAGTGGACGGTGCTTAATAAACTAAAATGTTATCCAAAGACTAACAAAAGAGAGACTTTTATCCGTCCATGTCAGTGAGGGTTATAATGTCTTGAAACGATGCTCAGAAGACGACAACACAATTAACCGTCCTCGCTTAATACCGGGTACTTCCGTTTTACTGATTCAGAATGAAACTGCTATATTTGCTGTGTATAGCAGACGCACTAGTAATTCAAACTCCAACGGCGGCACAAAGTCGAGGGCCACCCACGGGGGGCGGGGGGGGGAGGGTCGGTATCAATTTCCCTCGATCCCTTCACAATTTCACTTTTTCTCCCTTGTTCCCTATTAATAAATTACACTGTTCCTTCAAAGTTTCTGTCAAAGTTCCCCTAATTGTATATAAATGCTTTGTTCCCTCAAATTAATCCCGTAGACATGCCTTGTTCCCCCCAAAACCCTGCGAGGCCCTCAGAGTTCGATATTCCGTGCGGAACTTTTTGCGCTCAATTTATTATTATTATACACCCTATCACCGTTATCGATCAATCAAGACCCAATGTGCAACACATTTCATGTTGGAAACTGAACCAGGCTTAAGCATAGATTCCAACCCTCCCGATTTGATCGGGAGACTCCCGATCTGATGTGTTGCCTCCCGCTCTCCCGATTCTTATCAAATTCTCCCGATTTATAATAAAATTGTGAAAACAAGGGAAAAAATGCTAATCTTAAGTATTTTTTTGCGATGTATTATACTTTCCTCTCATATCATATCACCCAGTCTCTCGCCGTGTGTTATGCAGACTCATCAGGCCAGCAGTCTTACTCCATTTAGCAGCTCCAAAATGCAGGAAAAGGCATTTAAGAAAACCTAAATTTGCACAATTTCCCGGTGAGCATGGCCCCAGACCCCCCTAGAGGCTGCTGCCTTCGGCGCTAAAAGAGTCTCCCTATTTTCCTTCAAAAGGGGTTGGAATCTCTGCTTAAGGTAATTCGAAAGTTCATTCCTAAGTTCGAAACAGACATTGAATGTTCTTTCTTACTAAGCTATTAATAACAACAAGCAAAGTTCCAGCTGAAGTGGTTTTTACATCCCAATGCAAATAAAACTTTTTCACGGAGATCATGTCAGCGTTAATTGCACCATTCGTTCCAAAAAGTAGACGTGCAAATTTACTTCGGCAACCGTGTTACTAAGCAGGTTGATTTTTATCATTCAGAAAACACTTAGAGATCTTACTAAGCAAGAACGTTGAGCCAGATTGGATTTCAATGTGTCTTTGCATGTAAATAAAGGCCATCTCCATGAAATATTTCATTTCCCATCGCTCGACCAACCCAGCTTTATCGAAAATTTAAAAACAGAGACGTTTTTTATTCATTGCTTGCACCCATTTTTTCAATAATTCTGTTGTCCGCTTATATTTGATACTAATAAATTCGAATTAGAGTTGAAATATTAGCCCATCGACGGAATAACTTTCACGAGAGGGCGATCGATGGACTAAGCATCAGCTTTCTTGCGTTCAAAGTCTACAAACAACTGAACCAAACCTTCCTACAAATGAAATTATAAGCTTTTTCCTACCTTGATCTAACCTGGAGTTCGTTTAGGATACTTCTTTAAACGTTCACAAAATGGGATGAGGTAAAACGCATCAACATCACGCTTTTGATTTCTGCTTGTTTCACCAGCTTTCCCGGAAGCTTCTAAAAGGATTCTGAGAAAAACAACTTCTTTGTGACTGGTTGCTGTGACGAGCCAATCAGAGAAGCTGAATTCATTCGCGTGACCCCCATGTAACGCAATCAGCAAGCGGAACACTTCTGAAGCGGCCATAAAAAAGTACATTTTCTGATGTACCTTTGAATAGGTAGAGACTTTAAGGAAACTAATCAGATAAAAAATACTGGGTTCTCTTTCTACATCAGTAGCAAGTGTAAGGCCTCAATAGAATGTTAC
Source organism: Orbicella faveolata (assembly GCF_042242905.1). NCBI lineage: Eukaryota > Metazoa > Cnidaria > Anthozoa > Scleractinia > Merulinidae > Orbicella > Orbicella faveolata. The sequence continues at coordinate 8,207,013 of NW_028301555.1, read as the reverse complement.
TGGTGAAGGCTCTGAAGTGCGACCAGCGAGGTGAAAGCTAACGGTCCTAAAGAGCAGTTATTTCCTCTGGTACTACTGTCATTGCATGACTATCCATGTACTTCATTTTAAATTTCACAGTTGAAATGAAAGTTACGGGTTGACTCTCACAGAGAGAAGCATTTTAAAGAAGCTTTCGTGTGTACTGGAGCAAGGTGACGAGGCTTTTCCTCGGAGTAAGACCATGAACTGCCTCACAGATCTGAGAGATTGACTAGCCTTTGAGTTACTAGTCTGCGAAAACGCTCTTGAAATGTTAGTTGGATTACAAAGTGCAAATCCGGAAAAATCCGGCTTGCATCGACCAATGCGTTGAAACAGCACATGATTTCCTTGAGTCTCCAAGGAAAGACTTTGGTTTGGAGAAGTTTAAGACCATTTTACAAGCACCTGATTTCCCTGATCTGACCCATTCCCACTCAGTTCGTTGATCGAAAATCGTCGTCGCCGAAATTTACTTGACTGCTTATAATTTCGTTTCTTTCTTTTCATGTGGAATATGAGATTCAAAAGAGCCTTAATAATGTTCAACAAAAAAAAAAAACAAAAAAAAAATAAAATAAAAAAAATGAAAAAAAAAATGAAAAAAATAATAATGTTCAACCGTTTTCCCCAATATTGTGTTTTTTTTTTTTTTTTTCTCATTTGTTTGGGATGAAAACTATTTCAGTATGGCGCAATTCATAACATGTAAAGGGAAGCTTCCTTAGCAACCATTTTAAACTAGTTGTGCTTGTAGGAGGGCTAAAAACAGCGTTTTTTCCCAAATAAGTTTAATCAGTGGTAAGTCCAATGTAATGTGGAAAGCATTGTGTAGTCTATTCTTCACTGGAATTCTATGGCCTGAGAAAATAAAGCGCTCTGCTTTAAAACAAGAAACGGTAACAGCTCCAAGTGAGCAATCCTTCATGAGGAAAATATTTTGCCTTTAGTGTCTCGGCATATTTTAAGTCGCTGCAATATGACATCAGACTAAAACAATTTAAGAAACCCTGAGTTCAAAGTAGTAATAAGCCTATCGATGGAAAGTTCAAAGCAAAAAAGAAAACCTTAAGGGTTGAAAGAAACCAGGGGTACGTGGCTAAAATTTAACATCTATCAACAATTGAATGTCACTCATAATTATCATCGGCCAAAGGAGACTTGAAAGGCGTGTACTCATGAACTTTATAGCGTGTGCATATGAATAAGTCTGCACTTAGTTCAAAGAATGTTTCGGTTAAATCCTGACTACCAAGCCATTCTACTCGTGATAGTTTTGTTATTTATCTCCGTGTTGTAGAAACCGTTTTGTGGGAGTTTTAAATTTCCTGCAGACTAGGAGATGGAGACCAAAGGAGGGAACCATCGGCGTTTTAAAAGGACTCCCCTGGCTAGCTCATTGAACCACTCAGGTGTAAGTTCACTTGAGAAAAAACAATGAAAACAGTTTCTTTTCTCTCACACGTTTATTTGTCAACTCAACTCTTCATCTAACAAACTCAAACTTTAAGGCAAAATATATGAAATCGCGAATAATAAAAGTACACTCATGAAAACTAAATCAAACAGTTAAATTCAGTAGTACGTCGTTGTGCGATATTCATTTACAACTTAGCGTTGTTATTCCATGAGAGCTTTTCGCTAACCGACTTCTTTTTCGTAATAGCTTTTTATGAGGACGTGGAGGCTAGTATTTGGCAAAATGTTATGACTACACTAAAACAGCCATCTCATGCTGAAAGTCAGCGAAAAACGTCTTTGTTTTTACATTTACAATGGTCAGTATTATAACGGGTAAAATAAAGCATAAAACTTTTGTGGATACATTCCTATTTACCCCCGGTTGAACATAAACAATCGGTGGTTTTGTTAACCTGTTTGTGTCTGAATGTCTTTGATTTAAAACTGTTGAAAACATAAAACTATCCATAACGCCATGATGACCATGTTGGAAACCGCCACTCATCAAGCAGTTTTTCCTTACTTGGGAGCATCCTGACAACGTTTTACATTCAAATTGTCAAAAAAAGAAACCTGTTAAGCCTGCCCTCAGCCTCAAAATTGTTAAAGAAAAAGAAAACGATTAAATAGTGTATGATAAGTATTCAATGTAATGTAAATAATGCTTAGTGTAGGGAGCCATAGCAAAAAAAAAAAGGAAAGAAAAAGAAAAAAATTAACTTAAGGTCGGTTATATAATGCACTGTAGCGTAATGTAATGTAAAGTACATGTAATACATTGCAATTTATTGTAAATTTTAAAAAAGCTACTTTTACATATAAGAAATGGGTACAAGGTTGCTGATTATATTTAAAGTAAATCAGCTGTAGACAAAAAGTAAAGAATACCACTATCGTAGCTGTAGTATTTTATCTTAGCAAATATCTTTGCAATGCAAGTGACTTTTAATGTAATGAAGCGTAAGTGTTGACGAAATAGTAAAAAAACAATAAAAAAAAAAGGTGCAATTAATTAAGCTCAATTAGTGATAACACTCATTTATCACCTATTCGCACATTTGTGTATACTACTGCACCTCACAGATTCTGGACTAGAAATTAAATTATTCATTTAGTAAATGATTATCGTGCTAAGCATCAATTTCTCACTAAACTTACTGAGCAATACAGCCTGTAACAAGTTCCAAAAACCAGTTATGGGCGGGCGAGCATGCTTAGTTTACACATGATACCAGCCGCTCATTTTCTAGAAACATGAATCTCCAAAGTAGCTTGACCATGGCTGGTCATAGAGCCGCGAAATTTACAACTAGTACCGAGGTCTCTTTCATGCCAACCATTTGCCCTGAAGGGGTTTGCGTCATAGTACAGATCGCTCCACATACTACGGCTGGCCTTTGCATCTCCTCTGTAAAGCTTCACGTTCCACCAATTCTCGTACCAGAAATAACTATAAGGAACAGACCACATCACAGCAAGCGTTCTGTGGATGTTTGGAACGTAGTAGGTCAGGACTCCAACGGATCCCTTGAATCCACCAGTCTTGCGAGCTCCCCATACTACCGCTTTCCCTGTGGAAAAAGAAACAGATGAAAACAATAAGTAATGGTAATAGGACTAAGTGGAGTCCAATTCGGTCTGTTATCATAAGAGTGATAACAAAATCGGACGACCGCGTAGCGGGAGTCCGATTTGTTTAGCACGAGTATGATTACAGACCGAATTGGACGACACGAAGTCTTATTGCCAATTAATCGTAAAAATTACAATTTCCGAGAAAAGAAGAATAGCCAAGTTATTAAAGAAAGGGAAAATTTGCATTAAAATACCTACAAAGGAGATGTAAACATTCTAAGGCCACCGCGCCTCCTACCGGCAATTAGGCGCCAAAAACACAATTAAAAGCAAGCGCGCGCACGCACGCACGCACGTAACTACAACTTTGAATCTGATTGGTTGATTTAAACTACAACTTTGATTGTGATTGGCTAACTGAACTGTCCGATAACAACTTGGTAAGTGAATTAGTAAATATAGGAGTTTTTTAAACCAATCACAATCGAGGAAATTGTAATTTTTATGACTACAATGATAATAATTACGCTTCTTACCACAAACAGACCCTTGCGGAAAACACTGAACTTCAAAGAATCATAACCCCATAGAGATATCGGTGCGGCTTTTGGAAGCCACTTAAGGATTATATTTATGCTTGTTTTCCTTGTCATACGTAGACACATAAACATTGATGTTCCAATAATCAAATGCGTACACATACGTTTGAAATTTCGTAGAAATAGAATAAATGTTTTAAAAACATTTCAAAAACACGTTTCAGATACTTAAGCACATCGTCAGTTCAGGGAAGTTTACAACTTTGTTACTAGAATTGAATACAAAGTTGCTAACATACTGTGAATACTGAGAATCCGACACGTTTTTTATAAACTCCAACGTTTCGTCGTGTTTTCTAAAATGTTTAATAAATGCTTAAATAGGACATATTAAGAACTCTCAACGCAAAACTGCCCTCTGTACTGAGTGGCTTGGTTTTCGTCTGAGCTTTATTGGCAACGGTTTTATTTCATTCTTAGTAATAACAAAAAATCCCCGTTCTTTTCAAGAGACTCCGGGTGCTTACCATTTAGCAAAAAAATCCGGAAATTTCGGTTGAAAGTCAAATGGAACAGTAATTTTCCGGAAAATCCGTTCGGAAATTGTGGACTACCTCCAGAGGTATTCCTCTTTTTCCGTTCGAAACGGAACGGTGGAAATTTCCTTACCATTTGCTAAATTTTCCAGTTTCCAGGCTCTCATCAGCCGAAAACAATTTCGAGAAATCGAATTGCAAATGGTAAGCGCCATCTCGTTCGGTTGGTTTGCTGATGTTGCAAAAACCCTTACCATTATTTAACGGTCATCCCAAACGGTTTATTCTGACAAATGGTAAGCGCCCTCCATCTCTGAAAAATGGGAATATTACTTAGGAAATCATACAACAAAACAAGCATTTATTTGGCGTGTGAAGGTAAAGGTGAAGGAAATTTTTGGCAAGAAACTTATCAAAAAGCCTAACTAAGGAAAAACAGTCATGTTGGGCATATTGTGTTATCAAGTGTCAGTGACTGCTACTATACTAAAGAGCCTCTACAAATGCTAAATTCACTTTTACCATGTGTAACATAATAAGGCAAGTTTTTATCCGCACTGCCAGAGTAGAAGTAGATTCTGGGCCGCTTCCATAAAAATCCGCTTTCGTTGTCAATGCCAATACTGATTTTGCGGTCCACGTTACCGAGGGCCCCTAGCACGTCTTTCAGCACTCCATATGCTAGAGTAGCACCAGCAATAACAGTTCCTGGATCAACTAAAATAAAAAAAAAACAGTCTCTAAAGTTTGTAAATACCGAAATCGTATTAAAACCTTACTACATAGCAGTTATTAGTTGTATGGGTTTAAAGAATCCACCAATTAACAGACCTTCACTTGGTACTCGTTAGGTCCATTTCTGGCTCTCTCTGTGTGTCACGCAACGCTAAGGTCTTGGAAGAGGCAGAGAGAGGGCCAGAATTGGACAAGTCACTCGCTGATGACAAAATGTTCAGTGCTAGACTACTTCCTAAACTATTACCTCCTAATTCACGAGTGGTGGCAAACTGTTGCAGTACTGTCATGTTATCTTTGCAGGGCTACCCTAGCTAAAGTTGCAACTTCTGGAATAGTTTTTAATCTTTTTTTGTACAGTATTGTATAAAGGCTTTGAATTTTTCTCAGACCGATAAAGTAACAGCTGTTGTTTATAGAATGGGTCACTGGTAAAATGTTATCCTCACCTAGCCAGCCACATATAACAGGCTCCCGGCGAGCACCTCGTCCCGTCCCGATCGCTTGGCTCTCCGAATTCTTCAGTTTCGCGCTCGCTTTGCTCGCCAATTTTTTTCCGTCCTCGCCGGGAGCCTTTTCGCAAGCTATATTTCAGTTAAATTTGTCACGAATCAAACATCCTTATAACACTATCTCGATCAACTTTTTATCAAATGCTTTAATAACTGTTGTTCGGTCTTGAGTCTCATCCTGGTCTATAACTATATACACAATCCATTTCATGTGTCTGTCCACTAATTACAATTACAAAAGATAGCTTACCTCGTTTCGACATTTCGCTCTCTTGGTCTCTCAAACCCTTCTGCCCCTGCAATTTAGCTTCCGCGTCACTTTCCATGTCTGAGTTTGATTGATTAGATTGTTCCAAAATGGCCTCAAGTTCCTATGTAGAAAAAAATAGAGAATACTCAACCCATTCAGCTGGTTTCATCTTTCTTATCCCTTCTCTAGTCTGCCGGAATTATATTATAAGAATTACCTTAATTAAATGCAGCATCAATGAAAAAAGGTAAGTTTAAGTCTGCATACAAGCCAAGTGGCCCATCAGGGCAAAGCTTACCCCGGTTTCTCTAACAGGAAGCGACTAGGAATATTTCTACTCCCCCCTGGATGGGATGCTAGTCCATCGCAGGGTAACCCCAGCATTAAATTCGCCGGTACCCATTTGTACACCTGAGTGGACAGAGGCACTGAGAGTAGAGTGTCTTTCCCAAGAACACAACACAATGTCCCCGGCCAGGGCTCGAACCCAGACCGCTCGATCCAGAGACGATCGCGCCTCCAGAAGTGCAGCATCAATACCATGGCCGAATATCGCTCAGGAAATTTCGATGCTATATCTATTTTGTAGCTAAAGATCCAACATACTTTCAACATTCGATCACTTACTATATTTAAGTACCAAAGACTGTGAATTTTTTTCAAAAAAAAATGAAAGAATTAAAGATTGTTCGCCTAACTGGGACACCAGAAACAGGAAACTAAGTTTACTTCGGTTAATAAATATTTACACCTTTCATTCTCTCAAAGAAAGCGTCTTTTTTACCTAGCGGTGATCCGGATAAAATTTTAAATCAAATAGTATGTGACTCGTGGTTAGTGGTTACGCTATAAAACTACTGTATTTCTTGAGTTGATCAAGTGGAAAAGTAGAAAATTATACCCACAGCAAATAATAAAATAAAATAATAATAATAATAATGATAATGATAATAATAATAATTATAATGATATTAATAATAAATGTATCAAAAACATAAATACAATATTTTCTTGTTACCTGACGATTGGGAACCATTTCAGGATAGTGATCCAAACCAGCGTCTGATAGCAATGTCTCAATTTCCTTTGGAAATAAAAAAAATGCTAAAATGTTAGAATAACAATCAGCAATACTTCAACCTATCTCTAGACACATTTTCATTTAGGAAAGTTTACACATGGGCTCCTGCAATAAATTAATCCTCTCTGGCCACAGTTTGTTCTAATTCTCGTGTTATCATATCAACACGTAGTTGGAAAAGCCCCAGTGAATCAGTTTACAACGCACAAAAAACGTCACCAACATCAACACTATCATCGTCATTATTATTGTAATAATTTTTATTAGCCAGTTATTAATTACTGTAATTGAAACTATTGCCATCATCATTAGGATCAGTTATCATAATTAGTAACCTGAATTTACCTTTTTACTCTCTCGGATTTAATATTCCTGAACTGTATGTTTAATTTATTCTCTTAATATGAACAGCATCAAGTAGCTACGAAAAGTTGTTACCTCGTCATTGGGAGCCATTTCAGGGTACGAGCTTGAGTCCGGATCTGATCGCAGTTCTTCTAGTTCCTGGGCGAAGAAAAAATATCCTCAGCGTTAGTAGCTATTGGTTAAAAAAGTTGGTTAAAATCTTACTAGCTACGGACATTATAGGCCGACATGATGTGGGAAAGAAGTTTTGGTTTTAAATTTATACCTTTTTCCTATGCTTTTTCTAACTTATGCCTAGCACATACGTTTTCAGTTCACCCTTGTTAAGGTGTTAAGAATATAAATCCAATCCTTTCACATGTAAACTTTGTGTATTTCAGTGAAATTGTGGTCGCTTGATTTTTCTTTCATAAGTGTTTACGTAAGCGCCAGTTCCAGCATGGATTGCCACATTCTGGCTAACGCTTTGATTTGTTGAAGCTTTTCATCTGCTTTGACATTTTTCATGCTGATGCCTTCGACTCGACGTTCAATCATGGTGTAAAAAGGACCACAAATTCTACGATTCCAAGATAGACACCATTTAATTTTGCGAACAAAAAGTTTGAGCAGAAGGGCTAACATGAGTCAATTCTTTTTACCTCTCCATTTGGATTCTTTGCCTTGATCGCAGATCCATAGGTAGTGGTAGTAGTAGTAAGCGAAACGATTAACAACAACGAGAAGACGAAACTGAGGTGGTCCATTTTCAACCTAGGAAACGATAAAGAAACGGAGCATTCAATTCAAGTGACAAGAAGTTCAACAGACTTCTCGAAAGTTGCTTCAAAAAAGATCTCGGTTAACCTTGGTAACAAACACTGTTAGGCGACGATTAAAAGATAAAATACAGAAAACTGAGTTGCTATTTTCCTCGTTGTAACCATTTCTGCATAACCTTATAAGCCTCTATGTAAAATATATCTGTACAGGTTGGTACCTACTTATTCTTGACCTAAAAAATCAGCATCACTTACCAAGTGTCTTAAAAGTGGCTGTTCAGTCAGCGTTTACCAGTGTCGTCGCGGCGAGCAGCTTCGTAAAACTACAAAAAACCCAAGAAGGCGATCTCTATTTATAGGGAAATTTTGGGAAAACAACTCATTAAATCTTTTAATTAATAGGAAAAAGTTTGGAAAAACAAATCCATTCAAAATGGGCAAGACGGGAAAAAATGTTTTAATTGATATTATGGCGTGCGCAATGCTTTTAAAGTTCTTCAATTTATTGTTTTCGTGGCATCCGAACACTGCGGAAAGTTACCTTTTAAAATTAATGGTTTCCTGAAGCCCTTCACTCTGCGGCTACGTCAAGAAATCTGGCTCAAAACAAGCGGCCAATGTCAATTAGAGAAACATGGATGATAAGATATAAACAGCCCTGTATATAAGAGCAAAAGCAAGGTCTTATTGACGCCTTCCTGGTAGACTAACATGAGCAAGGACAGCGCGCCAGATTTTTGGTGAATAGAATTATTATTTCCAACAAAGAAATTTTATTTTGCCAAGTTCCTGTTTTACCACCCTCTGTTCTGGTTCATTAATGTTTTCTTTGAAATAATTTCAAATACTAACGTTCTATTTAAAATTCGCTGCCTTTTCTTTACTGCGAGTACAAGAATCAGAGAGGCACCCCTTTCGGAAGGAATCTTGCCCGAACAGTTCTCCGTTTTTAAGGGCGTATGATCACGTGATATTTTCCTTTGGTCATAAGTGAATTGCTCTTAACCGATTGCGTAATCTTCATACTAGATTAATAATCAATCTTTAGATTGTTGAGCTGTTGCAACTTGTTTGTCCAAATTCACCCTAAATGCATTATAAATGTATTATTACTCCACCACTAAGCGGTCATCAGGCTTGCACACAAGAAAATATTACTCAAACATACAACGGAAATCTATTTTTTTGTAACATCTCGATCTAGTTATTCATAATAAGTTTGTTAAACGGTGAAACGACATCGTTAAATATATTGTCAGATGCATTTAAAGTTCAAAGTAAATAAAACACTTGAGGCAATTAGGTGGTTTAAGTGTACTGTGTTATTCAAACCGCGCAGAAGCAATATTAAGAGCGTAACTTTCAGTTCAAAATTTGATTGCTTAACTTCCAGTTCCATGAATAAGTGTGGTCTGCTCCGCCCCTTTCTTTGTTTATTGGTTTATTTGTTTTCTTTCTCTGCTTTTTTTCCATTTGCTCCTGTCTTTCTTTACACAGTACAAATTTTATTGACAATTTTCTCCAAGTAATTAACTTTTCCCTGGCACTAACCTTCAGCCCAAGCCTATCAACTAACATGAAACTTGAATTAATTAACTTTTCCTTTGTAACTCAGCATTTACGCATATGTATCATAATTTAGTTAGTCATCTAAATATCAAAATCCGGAGAGTCTGTAACCAAGCTGCAGTGACTAACTAGAGTCGTAGACTCATTCTCTGCGGCCTTTATCCTCTTTTTCGAGGGTCTAGTATACATGACTTTAAACATAGCATGTTCCGGTTGGATTTTGTGAAGATATATGTGGTAGAAAAAGGTTGAAAATTTGTGTTCGGTTGAGTTAACACTTCCTGTATGACCCGGCACTTCAAGTACTTACTAATGACGACCTTTACAACAATTTAAAATCCATTGCTTAATCATAAATGTTTAAACCAAAAACAACAAAGGTGCAAGTATATTCACATCCACAAACGTCATTGGCGCACCCTCCACTTTCAATCGTTATACTTTTGTTTTCAATGCTGGATGGACGAAATCTTATAACTATGATATTTTTCAAGGATGTTCAAATTTCGTGTTGTTTTCTGTTTTGAGGTGCGAGTTATACCGACAAGGTGGATTTGTCTTAAATTATAAACTAATAAAATATTACATTGAGGAACTTGAGCAGTGACGATTGAAGTTGTTCCACGTTAACTCTCAGATCTACCGTGTTAAGTCAGTATCTCACCGGATGATCATTCCTCGCATACAAGGAACTAAGCTATAAACAAAAGAACGGAAACCTCAATGTTTAAGACTTTGTTATTTGCATTATTAGTTCGTTACACAATCAAACGAGGTTGTTAGATATATTTGCAAGGGTTTGAAAGGTCAAGGATAAACAAGATTGCAAACACGCGATTTAGTGCGTGGGTTGTTTATCATTTCTTTCCTGTTTTAAGCCCACATACGCAAATACGTGTTAAATGTGTTGTTCCCTTATTCTATTGTATTTTTCGTTATTCCTTCCTTTTGAAGATCAGATCCTTTTGAGATCAGATACTTTGCAACAACTATTTTTGTTTCTTTTTCCCGTTTTTTTTTTTTTTCCCTTTTCGCCGATAGATTTTGAAGAAGAAAACATTTTATAAGATCTTGCCAACTATGTTGATAGTTGTTGAAGTATTTGATTAGACTCAGAGAACATTGGATGTGGACCAAATATGAATTAAGATGATTATTAAAAAGGAAACTGTATGTTACTGTATGTAGTATATTGGTGTATTTCTTGAACTTACACTGTAGTCTCACTAAGGGACTGAGGTATTCATTCAGAGTGATCTGCCACTTTCGTCTTATATCGTAGGCAGCCAATTTCAGCCTCAATTTTCTTATGCATTAGTCAATAGAAATCCTGACGCCCCGACCCCCGGGGACATAGCGAAGGGTTTAACGCGGCCAAAGCGCAAACAAGCAATACTGACAAGCGTGGCTTTTTTTCAAATTTCATTGCTTGAATAACATGAACAAGTGTGGACCGGGCCATTTCTTTGTTTCTTTGTCTATTTGTTCTCTGTTTCTCTGTTTCCATTCATTTCTTTCTTTCTTTACACAGTGCAAATTTTCTAGACAAGTTTTCTCCAAATAACTTTTTACTCGCACTAGTTGAGCCGAAGCCTTGCAACTAACGTGGAGCTTGACTTTATTAACTCTTCCTTTGTGACCCAGTATTTACGTAATGACAAGTAATCGCCTAATTTATTTTATCATCCAAAAGTCAAAGATTTGAGTCTGTAAACAAGCTGCAATGACTAACCAAGGTCGTTGACACATATTCTATGCGGCCTTTTTCCTCTTTCTCGAGGGTCTGGGATGGTTGCAATATAGCATGTTGGGTTTGGGTTTGCGAAGATATGTAGAGTGGAAAAAGGTTGAAAAGTTGTGTTCGGTTGAGGTAACACTTCCAGTATGACCCGGCACTTCAAGCACTTACTAACGACTACCTTTACAGCAACTTTAAATCTTTTGCTTAATTACAAATGTCTAAACCAAAAACAACAAAGGTGTGAGTTTATTCACATCCACAAACGTCAATGGCACACGCCTCCACTTTAAATCGTTATACCATTTTTCAATGCTGGATGGACGAAATCTTAAAACCTTGATATTTGAAAAGGACGTTTAAATTTCATGTTAGCTTCTGCTTTGGAGGTACAGCTGTGATACCTAATTAAAAAAACGTTGTCAAGAAGAAAATATAAATCATAAACGATACGACACAGTGGTTTTCAGGGACAGTTGCGGACTCAATAGTGATTTGAAGTTTTACGGACCGTATACATGCATTTGAAGCGGTTTACGAGATCAGGGACGACATGCGGGCTGCATGGCTTTATTACTACCTTGGTTATGACAATAAATAAATTGTAGGTTTGTTCGCAATGTCTATAGGCTCTGCTAAAAGATATCCGAGTAAATACGTACGCATGGGTGAAGTAATGATTATAAAAGCCCGAGTTAATTGCTTTTCACTCTAAATGAACAGTTAGTGATAAGCCCGACGGATATCGATCTTTTCGTTACATAGATTGTGTGACTACATGGGATATTTCGAAGCTCATATCGTTCAAATTTTCTTTTGTATTCTTACTTAGCTACCTTTAGAAAGGCATGGGCAGTTCCCATGCTTTTCTGGATCACCACATCAGGCAGCAGAACTGAGATCATGAAATATCGCGGGCCGGAAACAACCTTGAATATTCGTGATTATGCGTACGCTTCTTCAGTCTTCCCATAATTCCATAAAGTCGTATCGTTTAAGATTTATAATTTTCTTCCGACAACGTTTTTCCCATCACTTGTATACAACTAATGAAACGTTACATTCAGCAACTTAAGCTGTGACGATTGAAGTTGTGCCATGTTAACTCTCTGATCTACCGTGTTGAGTCAGTATCTCACCGGATGATCATTCCTCGCATACAAGGAACTAAGCTATAAACAAAAGAATGGAAACCTCAATGTTTAAGACTTTGTTATTTGTATTATTAGTTCGATACACAATCAAACGAAGTTGTTAGATATATTTGCCAGGGTTTGAAAGTTCAAGGATAAACTAGATTACAAACACGCGATATAATGCGTGGTTTGTTTAACATTTCTTTCCTGTTTTAAGTCCAAATACGCAAGTACGTATTAAATGTGTTCTTCCTTTGCTCAATTGTATTTTCCGTTATTCTTTCCTTTTGAAATTTTTTGAAATCAGATACTTTGCAACAACTAATTCTTTCTCTTTTTCCCCTCTTTTCTTTCACCGATCGATTTGAGGACGAAAACATTTTATGAGATTGTCTAAAGTTTGATAATAATTGAAGTATTTTATTTATATCAGAGAACATTGGACGTGGACCAAAAATGAATTAAGATGATTATTACAAAGCAAACTGTATGTTACTGTATGCAGTATTAGTGTTTTTTATTATTATTATTATTTTTTTTTTATAATTTTTGATCTAACATTGCACTATCACTAAGGGACTAGATATTCAGGGTCAACTGTCACTTTCGTCTTATATCATAGCCTGCCGATTTCAGCCTCAATTTTCTTTAAAAAAAACCTATTCAATTAGAAAAGAACAGTCGCTTGGAAAAGAGTAAATGCAAGCCTTAGCGGCAATTTAACACTACAGCGGTCCTGAGCATGATTAAATTAGCGGATTAACTGTGTTTCATCAGCATGAAAATTGAGATTTACGAAAATTAAAGTTAGTTTAGATCTCGTTAAATTTTTGGTTTAGATCTCGTTAAATTTTCGGTCAGTGTACTATAACTTAAATGCAGTAAAAGGTTTTTAAATATGACAATTACGCTATCGTACCACCGCAAATTTCACTTGAAGCTGGCGTAAAGTCACCATATAAGGCACTTACGTAAATATTACTTAAAACTTTTAGTCCCTTAAGGGACCTTTAAACGTGAGCATATGACTCGTGTAAAGCTAAACTTTACACAACAGGAAATTAGTACCTCGGCTTCGGACCTTCTGTGCATTATTTCTGTGTGGACATGCTTGCCATGCTATTCAAAAACATGTTATGTTTTAATGAGTCTGTGGATAAAGTCCCTGAGTACTAATTCGACCGCTTAAGACCATGGAACAGTAATCTCCTGTGATGTTTGTTAATTATGCTTAAGAAAGTGATTCTTATACTTGTGGATAAAATCGTTGACTGTGACAAGTCAAATGAAAGCTACAGTGCAGAATGTTCCTTCGATACAACACGTAGTTTATTACGACAAAACTTTTAAGCTGGTTGGCAGTATCTCTTCGGCTTTGATACTATTCATTGCAAATATATGACCATTTGTAACAATGTTGTCGTTTAATACTGTTTTAGGTTGGGTTATTGAGCATTTCCTGTTTTTCACAGAGCTAGCATTAGTGTTGTCTTTATAACGGTATTCGTTCGTAAGGAACATACACATTATCTAAAGGTCTGAAGGGGAGAAACCCCCTCATCCCGGAGTGGTCTAGATCTTTCCACGAGCCTTGTTCTCTTGCCCTTGTTATCCAGATTTCGGTTTGTCGGTTATAATTATTCTTCCATAATTTGCGTCCAAACGACAGATGACGGCTTTTGATGTTTATAGTCCTGTTCAGGAAATACGTCAGTGGTTAGCACCAGTGTCTATGTAACTAAAACTGTAATGATTTTGAGGTGAAACAAAGAGGCAAACGCACATATTGGGATGAACTTCATGCAAGATCTGTCCGAGACGCGATGGAAGACAAATTCTGCAATTTCAGTTCGAATCAGTAGACCGTATTATTCATAATATCATCTGACCAAAATGCACGCTAAAAAGTTTGACTACGGAGCCATCCATATTGAGATAGTTTTGTTATTTATCTCCGCGTTGTATAGTAGAAACGTTTTTGTGGGAGTTTAAATTTCCTGCAGACTAGGAGTTGGGGGCAAAAGGAATTTAATTGTTAAGCGGACTGCCCTGACTATAACTTGTTCATTGAATTACTCAGGGTATCGAAGCGTAAGTGCGTTTGAGGAAAACAATGAAAACAGTTTCTTGCCTCACACACGTTTATTTGTCAATTCAACTCTTCATCTATCAAACCAATTGGCAAAAGATATGAAGTCTTTTAAAGAAATACACTCGCATAATAAAAAGTACACTCATCAAAGCTAAATCAAAATCAAACTGACTTATGGAACTTAGTAAAGCGTCATTGTACGGTTTTCATTTACAACCGAACGTTTTTGTTCCATGAAAGCTTTTGGCTCACGCTTCCTTTTTTGTCGTTAAAAGCTTTTAATGATGATTTTGTGGCTGAGATTTAGCAAAATTCTATTACTGCACTGAAACTGTTTTTACCATTTAAAATGAGCAGTATGGAAACGAGTAAAATAAAACATAAACTTGGGTCGATTAAAGCATAGTTAATAGAGGGAAGTGGTTAGGAAGGCCGGTAAACATCAAAGAAGCAAACAAACGGGCTAAGATTTATGTTGGAAGGCCCTTGACCCTGCACATCTTTTGTTTTTTGCTCATTGACTATGCATGAATTACGTAATCGCAATGTTTCCACTGGTTAGTTGTATGAGCAGACGTAACCACGTTTTGTATTTTGCCAAGTTTTGTGCAGGGTCAACCCCCAAAATAGCAAACAAAAACATACAGCAAAGAACTTTGCCGAGTTTCCTAACCATTTCCCTCAATTAACTATGATTAAAGCCCATCAACCCCCAGCTGAACATAAACAATCGGTGGTTTTCTTAGCCCGTGGTTGTTTGTAGAGCCTATTAGCTCAGATTTTGAACCAGAAATCATTTGGTGATTATCGTGCTAAACATCAAACTCAACTTACTACACAATACAGCCTTTTATAATTACTCTTTATAATATAGATAGGACCCTGCGCACGCTCTGATTGGTCGAAAACCCATGTTTTATCAGAGTATAAAACGTACAAAAAGCGTGTTTTATTGTTTTTCGCCTATATCATAAAGCAAATGAAGAAGCCTATGCCGTTTATTACACTGTGATAAAACACTCCGGACATTTGAAAACACTCGAGAAATGTAGAAAACACGAGCCGCAATTTCCTAACGTGCGTGGGAACAACAGAAAGTTAGATACAATCTCTGGAAAAACCGCGAATCGCAAGAGAGCACTGAGATACATTGGAGGCGCTGGAAAAGCGCAAAACAGAGGTCGTGTAATGTAAGTGAGGAACGCGCAATGGGAAAATCTCAGTTACTGGATAAGAATATGCATAAAGACAGGCACAGATAATCAACACAGGATGCAAAAGAGCGAAGCACTTTGAATTAATGACCAGATTTGCAGGGAAACGCGCACGAAAAGAAAGTTCGATACAATGGATCCTCTGGAAAAAGCACGAAAATGGAGAGTGCGTAATGCGGTGGAAGCGGGGGGAGGGGGGAGGGGCGGTGGAGGGGCTGAAACACACTAGGGAACTCGCGAGCTAATGGACAAGAGGAGACGTGAAAAGAGGCAAGAGATAATCAAATTAAACTGATGATCAAATTTACTAGGAGTAGCGTATTGAAAAAAAATTAAAGCTCTGGGAGTGGCGCCAAAACAAGGAATACGGAAAGCGGGGTTGGGGGAGGAGCACAACCGGGAACCCTCAAGTTAATGAACACAGAGACTAAAGAAAATTGTGGTAAGACGATGCAAGTTGAATTTCATACCCAAACTCGGAAGGAAACGCGTTAGAGCATTGGAACGGGAAAGGACAGTCAATGTAACCTCTGGAGATAGCGCTAAAAGCAGGGCGAAACTGCGCTGTTAACATGACGCCTGAGGAACTGAACTTTTCCGCGTTTTGAAAATTAGTGGGAAAGTATTCTCTCGTCAGTATGAATGATCAAGGGATCTGTATAGAGTTTTTAGGAGTATGTGTATTCTAATTCTTCCTGTTGGCCCGAGAACTATGGGATCATCTGTTCGCACCTGAGATGCATGGGACTATATGTGTGGGACCATCTATGCCCAAAATTGTAGTGAGGCTATGTTTTTTAAAGTGGCCGTTGTAGAGAGATGAGGGTTAGTGGGTGGTGCTACTATACTATACTGTACTACTATACTCGTGGTTCGTTAATTTTGCTAAACGGATTAATAGAGAAAAATGGACATTCTTAGCAATCTAGTGGGTTTACGGAGGCGGCTGAATACAGAGGTGAGCGGAATTGCAGCTAGCCTGTAAATACTGTTGTCTCTGATACCATATAACCCAGCATACACTGAAAAGGTCATTTATGTTTTTTCCCCAGGATCTGAACCTATTAGGGGAAGAAAAAAATGCGCCGCAAAACTTGATGCTGGCACTTTCATGGTATTCCTTTCAACAGTTTCCTACAATCAAACAAACAAGCAGTCATCCAGGAATTTGTCAGTTGGAATTTGCGTTCTGCATTTATAATGTTCTCAAGAAGATGAGCCGAAGTTTTTCGTGTCTCGTTGAATAACTAAACCTTTAACTCTTTGATAATGGTGGAATTTGGTGATCCACAGTTTGCCCTCCCCCACCCCTCCACGTGCTGCGCAGACAGCCCCTCTCCCCACCTCTCCCTCCCGTCTGCCAACCGCTTTTTCCCTCTGATCTTTGCGAGCGCAGTTCGTCTCCGCCATCTTGCACGTGTGAAAGGTAAATAGTGGAAAATAGTGTTTACCGTAATTTCAAAGGTTTGTCCAAAGGCTTGCATCAGTGGGTTGATGTCACCTGATCTGGGGCATAAGCTAAATTTCTTTACTTTTTCAGTTTCTTTTTTGCATGTTGAAGCCATATTGTGGAATGAGGAGGTGTTGTGTTTGAAGACCTCCGGAGGAATGGACGCATAAGGGAAGCTTTTTAACTACCCTTAATATTTGACTGAGAGCTACCAGACTAGGTAATAAGGCAGGACATGAACGTGACATTTGTGCCCATCAGAGATTATTCTGCGTTATCAGGGATAAATAAACCAGCAAACCTTAAGCGCAGTATTTGTTGAGATGTCTCCATTAGAGATGAGTCTGTTTACATCAAGCTGATTAGGCAACTTTTAAGTTACCTAATAAAGCTGTAATATTTGACTTTTAAAATCAGAATCGTCACTTGTTTCTCTGTTTGGATCTCCTTCAGGTCGTATTTTGTACAGATTCTTAGTTCTTAGATAATTTATAAAGGGAAGCAAAAGAGGCGCTTGTTTGGATCATGTTGGTGTATTTGATTTGCAGGCTGCAGACTGCAGACTACATTTAAAGCTAAGTGGCGGTCCGGTTAGTCTGAATATCACTCAGGTTAGCCTGAATAGTTCTCACATTAACCTGTTTACAGTGTTTACAGTTTGCTTTCAAAAATGGAAAGGGGAATGCAACATAACATGGTTGTATTATGCAGCTATCAATGTTGTGCCTGAGGGGGGAGGGGGAACCATGGGATAGGGTGGGGACTTTGATCAGAAACAAAAATTTGGAATCAAACTTCCTAACCCTTGGGATAAGATTTCAATATTCAAAGTTCCTCACCTTGGGAAAAGGTTTTGAGTTCAAAGTTACCCACCAGACCGAGAATTTCAAGCCATCTAAAGTAAAGAATATGTGCTTGCATTTGACAAGACTTTTTCCTTGATCATGCTGCTCCAGCGAAAGGCAGTGGGGAGGCTCTGCTCTCTTTATATATAAAATTTATATACTAATAAAGCTGCGAAAACAAGCTTCAATTTGACTTTGTTTTCTTTAATAATTTGCTCTCAGATGATGAATTCACAAACCCCCAAATATTACCACTCACTATTCTAGAGGCAACATGTACAGTCATTCTAGTTTTTCATAGAATCTAAAAATTTCAATGATGAACGTTAAAGTTTATCTTGGTTCTTTCTTCAAGTCATTATTGGCCCTCTTGCTGTAGTTTCAACAAAGTGCAGTACTCTTCAATGAATTTAAAAAGATTTATCTTACCTTTCGTTCCTCCAGTTTATTGCAACTGGAGAGCGTGGAAAACATGCTCGAACTCCTGGGAATTCTGGGTACTTTCAAGATGGTGGAACACTCGTATCCAAGCTCCCTGCATTCAAAATCCTGGTCGCTTTTGTCGTTTTAGCATTGTTCAAACTTCCCGACCCTGGGGCCAGCATTTTTTAGCACTGTTCAAACCTCCCAATCGTGGGGCCAACATTTATGTTCATGGGGTGCCCACAGACATTCAAAGTGCCCACCTCGTCCCTTGGTCCCCCCCCCTCGGGCATAACACTGATAGCTGCATTAGTTAAAAATTCTGCAGTCTGCAGTCTGCAAATGTCATACACCATGATCATGTGTACCAAAGGCACCCACAGTAGAGTTTCAACCAGTGTATTATATTTGCAGACCCCAGATGCAGACTACACTTAGGCCTAAATAGCACTCAGTTTAGCCTGAATCGTGCTCAGGTTAGCTTGTTTACAGTTAGCTTTCGGTAACAGAAATGGAAGTACAATATTGGGTTAAAAATCTCCAGTCTGCAGTCTGCTGTCTACAGTCTGCAATCTGCAGATGTCATACACTGAGTGTCGAAGGATATCTGATCAATGTTCAATCAAAATTACCCTACAATGGCTGGTACAGCTACATGCAGACTACTCTAAACTGTGGAAGAATTCAAAATGGCAGGAACCAAAAGCTTCTTTTTGTTTTCAGTAACTTCATCCTTGTACATGTTATCTCCCTCCTTAAGGTTTTAGGACTTTGTTTGTCCAAACATCCAAACGCCATTTTCTCCTGAAGGAATACAACACAAGCTTGGCTTACATGTAGTTGCAGAACCAGCTAGGAAAGCAGACTTTTAGTGAAGAAGTGGTAAGTTCTCCGATCATTAAGCACCTTGATTAAGTTTACTATGATACAAATAAACTTTAGTAGATGTTTTTATTTTAGCAATAGGAATAAGCTTAACCCCAACTCTATATGGATTTATTTTAAAAGTCAGTGCTGTGGTCCAAGAAAAATTACTAGGAGCCTAAAGGTGCCCAGCACTTCAGCTTATATGAAAAAAGTAAGTTTTTTCAGTTGCTCAAAGGCAGAAGTTAGTCACCTGTGGCACCTTGCCACTTCTAGAGCACAACCCTGGAAGTACACTTTGATGGCATGAAAAATATTAGCTAAAACTTTCCAAATGCACAGCTACTCAGACTGCAGGCAGAAGATCCAATACAAAACTAAAAATTTCTCAACAACAAACACTTTATGCTTGTGTCCTCGTCACTGCTTCAGGGGGTGTCTGGAAAACCCGAATTGCAAATAGCAAATAGTCGCGAATAGCAAATAGCAAATAGTCCCGAATAGTGCGAATAGTCTCGAATAGTACGAATTGTGGTGAACAGTCGTGAAAAGTGGTGAATAGTGACAAATAGTCATCAATAGTCACCGCTTTAGATCTAATATCCTGCATTAATTAAATATCCAAATAAGCAACAGAATTTCTGTGAATTTATTACCTTTTCTTCTCCGGACTCAGGCTAGGGCTGTCCATTGCTGACATTAAGAAAACGGAAAACACAAGGATAACTTGATATAGACGTAATTACACTTTTGCAGTGGTTAAAACAGAAGAAATTAGGTTCAGAAACATCTTTTGTACTGTTAAGCATCTGTGCTTTTTAGCGGGAAAATCCCATCCTATGTTGCTGCAAGGTTGACTGCGAGATACTGGGTACCCTATTTGCTACGATTTGCCACTATTTGCTACTGTTTGCCACTATTTGAGACTGTTCGCCACTGTTTGCCAGTATTCGCACCATTAAAGACTATTCGCACTATTCGTTATTCGAGACTATTCGCTGTTCGCTATTCGTGACTATTCACTATTCGCTATTCGAATTTTCCAGACACCCCTGCTTCAGGCGACAACCGTGTGACAACTTGATGACTCTGGTGACACTGCTGTCTGTTAGAGCTTAATAATGACTTTGTGTCAAAGAATCAATTTTTTCCGATTAATTTTTTTTCACATTTTTTCATAAAATCTCAATGTGGTCTATCTGAAAATTAAGAGAAATCTTGTTCTTTAAAATTGCCAATTTAACCCTTTGATACCAAACTTTCGCCAAAAATACCATTTTTAACCATTTAGTCAGGTTTTTTGGCTGCCATGATGCTAGATAAGCCTAGTAAGTTTTGCTAAGAAAGCTTTTTTTTTACCAAAGGAGAGATTTTTTGAGGATTACGTACAAAATTGAGCAATATTTCAATTCCGGGCATGCACATAAGCCAAACTTTGGACTTTTTTTTTTTTGCCATTAACCGTTCTCAATTTTGTTTGTTACCCCTTTCCTTTCTTTTTTTCTCAGCCCTTTTACTTTGGCTACCTTTTGCGTTGCATGTTCTTTCTGGCTGCCGTGAAAAGTTGGATGTTAATTACGGGCGAAGCCTAGAAATGGACCTTGATCAATCATAGGCGTAGTGGACCATTTTACCACCATTTTTGCACCAAAACTGATAAGTTAAACGTTTTTCGATTTGCAACATCAGAATGTCGTCGATATCTAAACCTGACCATTGTACAGAAAGGCCTAGCCTAGTCTACTATCTGCTTATCAAGAATATCTGATGACATTTAAATTGATGATGTCACAAGTGATACAAAGAGCGTGACCATTAATTACGCATATATGCATAATTGGGGCTCAAAGGGTTAACAAATAGATTCCATGTTGCTGTGCATCTGTTCAGTAGTAGATCGCAGATGAGGTCAAAATGTGGTAAAAAATATACAGTGCATGAGACGATAGTTGAGTCTGTCACTGATGTTCTTACCACATTTTGATGTCTTCTGTGATCTTTTACTGAACAAGCACATGACAACATGGAATCAGTTTTAACCAGTGGAGAAGCCAAGAAGTGTTTTAATAGGTCCATTTGATCAAAAGTAAGAACTAATCAAAATGTGAGAATAATTTGACTTACATAATTTAGGTTATATGGACACCTGAAGCAAAACTGTCAATGGTTAAAGTTCTATTGGTTCTAAAGTTAAATAGATCAGTCAGGGGGTTATGAGACAATACTAAAACAAACATTGAGTTCCCAGGGTAATAATATTGTAATATTGTTAAATGGGAATTGGCTGAACCAGATAGCTATGTTTTTTAGGTTCATACTTGTGTGCTTCAATTTAACTTGATATATTAGGCAGATGAATCAGTTTGACCTTTAAAACTAATGGTGTTTTTTGTTTGATCAAGGGATCTGTAACACTGGGAAGATAAGAGGAGAGGGATTGGGACTTACATGAAGACCCCTAACAATTACTGGAGATTCAAATTAAGCGTTGTATCTTAACGATCACTAAGCTGGACTATCAGACAGCAGTATGGTAAGTGCACATATTGGCCTGTGATCACAGAGGTTACTGGGAACATTTCAGTTCTAGATGTACAATATGACAAAAAAGGTTAGTCTAACATCAGAATCACACCAACAAGATATTATCTAAGAAACCTGTTTAGGAACTTGGACGTTTTGCATTTACCAAATGGATCTTTTGAACAAGAAATATGTGTATAATGAAAAAACTGGCCCAGACTGGGATTGGTTCTACCCAGCAAATTCTCTTTCTGAATTTTGTGATAAGTGAAGCAAAGAATTGGTCCCACACACACACACACACACACACACACACACACACACAAAGTTACAAGATAAGACTCTTGGATCTTGATCTGAATGGATCTTGAACTTTGTACAAGAGATGGGCGTAAGAACTGACCTGTAAAAGGGTGGTTTCACCCAGCAAATTCTCTTCCTGAGTTTTTTGATCTGTGAGGCAGAGACTTAGTCCCACAAAAAAGGTGAAAAATTAGGGCTTGTTTTGGAACCTGGACTGTCTTCATAGGCTGAATGGATCTTGAGCTTTGAACAAGAGATGGGTGTAAGAACCGACTTGTAAAAGGGTTGGTTCCACCTGGCAAATTCTCTTGGACCTCACTTTCTTGATCTGTGATGTAGAGACTTGGTCCCACAAAAAAGGTGAAAAATGAGAACTTGTTTTGGAACCTGGACTCTCTGCATGTGCTGAATGGATCAGTTGAGCTTTGTACAAGAGATATATTGGGTAAAAGAACTGACCTGTAAAAGGGTTGGTTCCACCCAGCAAATTCTCTTCCTGAGTTTCGTGATCTGTGAGGCCCAGACTTGGTCCCATAAGAAACAGGTGAAAAATAAGAACTTGTCTTGGAGCCTGGACTGTCTTCATGCGCTGAATGGATCTTGAGCTTTGTACAGGAGATGGGTGTAAAGACTGACCTGTAAAAGGGTTGGTTCCACCCAGCAAATTCTCTTCCTGAGTTTCTTGACCTGTGATGCAAAGACTTGGTCCCACAAGAAAGATACCAAATAAGGACTTGTTTTGGAATCTGGACTATCAAATGGATTTGGGCTTTTTACAAGAGATGGGTGTAAGAACTGACTTGTAAAAAGGTTGCTTCCACCCAGCAAATTCAGATTCTGTGAAGAGCCCCAAGATCGTCTACGTAGGAGGTTAGAACAGAAATGTAGTTACCCATTTATACTCCTAGGCTGAGACAGCCGCTTTCTGAGAGTGAAGTGTCTTACCAGAGTACACTGGTCAGGTTCCTTGGGTTAGGAACCAGCTGGCACACCATGCCAGCCATAGATCCTTTGCGTAAATGGCGCCTAAATTTGAATGACAGTAGTCTATACATCCTTAGCCTCGTACTCATGTTTCAAGACAAAGGATTTTTTTTTACATGAATGTGAGGCTAAGGATGTATAAGTATTGTTATTTAAATGTAGGCGCCATTTATGCAAAGGGTCTATTAATCATTTGATCTTAATCTTTCTGGTCTTTCTCTTTTTCAGGTGGAGACAAATCAGGACAAAGCAAGAAGAGGATGAACACATTCACCATCATTCAAGATGGATGATTTTATCGCAGTCCAGGACCCAGGTAAACACGTGTTCTTATGCACAAAACGTAAGCTGGCTCAGATTCTCAATTATCCTCCTGAAGTTGTATTTGAGCGCACTCTTGACAACTGGCACAGCTTTCTAAATTCCGTACTGTTTCTAGATTAATCTACATTGAAAGGAGCTATATTGGGTCTTTTTAATTATCTTTAGTTGTTTCACTCTGATTTCCTTCGTTTCGACATGCTCCGAGTAAAATATAATAGCCGAACGCTCGCATGTGAGCAAAAACAAAGGTGTGTCTGACTAGGGCCGTTTAAGTAGAATTTTTTGTCGTTCGCTGATTCTTTTCGGGAGGGTGGAGTAAATAACTATAATAATTTTTCAGCGGATTAGCTGCGATTGAATCTCGTTTTCGTTCACTTTTCTTATGATAACATAACTCAGGAGAAAATGCGTGAAAAACCAGTTAAAATATAGAAACAATCCCCTTGTTTTTTCGTGTTGTGGGAACGCGAGGCACAAGCGAATGTTTCCATGTCTTTTTCGTGTTCGTCAAACTTCCACAAGTGTTTCTGAAAATTGATAGAAACACGGAGAAAGTGTTTTATATCTCGTTGCGAAAATGTTGCGAGAGTAAGAGAGGAAAATTATTCGTTTGTTTCGGTTGATCAAAATGTAAATTTTCTTTGCTCGTGCCTTCATTGTTCTATAGGGCCTTGGTCACTTGTGGTCACGTGACAAAGCAAACGCGATTGCCGTTTGAGAATGTTATAAACGTTTTGAAATAATTTAAGAACTATGGCTCCTACTGTGAACACAAAAAAGTAATAATCGTCCAACGTGGATATTTTGGTAACCTTGCTTAGCTGCTGTCAAATAATTATAAATTTAATCCGGTGGAATTATTCATACCTTCATCTCAATGCTGATTTACCGCCCTGACTGAGTTGACTTGTAGTCAATCCGAGAAATTACTAGTCAACCACGGACAGTTCCTCTTTGTTTGTTTATTTTTATGATTTTTTTAAATTCTATCTCAATTTTGAAAGGGGTACAAACAGTAAACAAGCGCGTCCATTGAAAAAATAAATAAAGAAATAAAAATATAAAAAGGAAAAAAATAAAGATCCGAGCTTTATTTTAACCTGTGACCGTCTTGAATTCCGGATTGGATAGCGACAGTGATCTCCACTACACCACGCAGTACACATCTGATTGTCGACACAAATAATTTATCAAATATCACAGCTTCTGCCTATTTAGCATTTGAATGCTACAAGATTTTTTGTGAATATGTCATTGATATCTTGAAAGTTTTAAATTCAGAACCGAAGATAAATTTTGGCCTAAATTATGCGTTTGCAATTTAACAAAATTTTGCGGCTTTCAAAAAAGTACGATTGGAAATGGTTCCTGGTCGTCGCCTTTCGTGACACTTCCGATTGTTTATCGACATGAAGGTGACTATGTTATATACACGTAAGCGCATGAGAGATTCGGTGCACCCGACAGTGTAAACGACAGAATCAAACTATTGTCAGTACGTGGAGGGGAACTTTTCTTTAAAGAATTTACCTTTCTTCGGGAGCGTTTCAGTTACTTTTGGTGGGGGCAGGGGGTGAGGGTATGGGGGAATGGGGGAAGCATCCTTTTTCAGAGGATTTGTGTAAAGTGCCCCTATGATCAAATTCTCCTTATCCATTTTTTTTTTTTTACATTTTCTAACACGATAGGTCTTTCCTAGATATGTTGCCATATTTCAATCTATTAAGAACATTAGAACTCACGCTTTTTGGACCTTCATTTCCGAGAATTTACGGCCGCCATTAATTTCCCATGTTCTAAGTCTTGGTCGAGAATTTGAGTAAATGACGTCATTTACTCAAAAATACCACACGGGTTAAAATTATAATAACAAGTAGTAGAATTCTGCTAGTATACTAATGCAAATGCTGCAATCTGATTGGCTAAGCTACTCGTATACTATACAACAACAACAACAACTTTATTATGACTTGCATATTTACAATTTTACGGAAATATATACACATTAAGTTAAAAAAGCTTGACAATAGTAACAGCGCGAACCCGCAGATAGCCTGGGCTAATCTAGTCGAGCCACATCTATATTTATATTAGACCATTACTACATAAATAAGATTGTTATGCAACCACTTATAGGAGGATTTACAAAACCGTTTAATACAAGTACATTTACATATTTTGATTGATACTAGGAGCTATGATTTACTAGAGATAAACTAAACTATGGGTTGAAATTAATAAGGAACTAAATTTAAGAACTTGAGTCAGGGTGTCGACTTCAACATAGTCACCCCTATCTGAGAGAGTCTCAAAATAAAAATCTACGAATTTTTTTCTTAAAGATTGGTTTAGATAAATCTCTCCAGTCTGGAGAAATTTGATTCCATAATATCGCTCCCGTTCTCGAAAAAGAGCGTTTGAAAATTTCCGACTTAACTTCTTTCCGAAGATAATTTCCTTTTGCGGCATGCCTTGTGTTGTACCCATGAATTTCATTTGACCTAGTGAAAAGAGCTCTGATAGGCGAAGGGGCTTTTTTTTTCAAATATCATGCATGAGATTCACAATCGCGTCAAAATATATCATATTTACAGGTAAAATCTTTGATTGAATGAAAAGAGGAATAGCATGAGCATCACTGGGCGCAAAATAAATCAGTCGAAGAGTTCGTTTTTGGAGAACAAGTAGTTTGCCAATGTACAACTTGGCTGCGCGACCCCGTACACAAATCCCATAGGATAAATATGTGCGGTGAATTCAGACAAGTCTGCGACATGATCGGGGCTTGTCGGGCGATATCTGACGGTGCTAGATCTCAAAACGTCTTGTCGGGCCTTGTCAGCTGCGGTGGACCAAGACAATTTGTCGGGGCTTGCGCGCTCCTCAACCAATCAGGAAATGTCACGAGAGTCACGTCAGTGAAATAAGCGCCATCTTGATTTTGGATGACTCGGCCCCAAGTCTCAACGCAGTTAGTCGCGACAAAAAATCGGCTACTGTGCGGCAGCCTTAAGTTACTATTTTTTTATGTTTCTTTTTTTTTCGGAAACGAGCTACTTCATTCATGATTCTTAAGACAATAGATCACTAACAAGTCACAAGTGTACAATCAGCCTTAAAATAAGAGAGGAAGCGGGTCCAGCGATTACATCGGCCCAATGAAAATAGGTGGTGTCTTGAGCTTCGTCTAACAAGCTCTCGTGTGTGTGCTACCCTTTATGTTAAGCTACTACTCCTTTTAAATACCGTAAATCTTCGAATTAGCGCCCGGGGCGCTTATTTCAAATTTAGGAGAAGACGGGGGCGCTTATTCGAGGGGGGCGCTTATTCGAGGGGGGGGGGGAGGCGCTAATTTAATTTTTCATAAATCGTAGCCTGACATGATCATTTTTTTAATATATCATCTGCGCGTAAACACCAACATAACCTGTTTATTGACATAAAAATCTGATCGTAAAGCTTAAATCGCGGCACCGTTAGTATTTAACATGTTCACTAAACGTGTTCACAAACTGGAACAATGTACAAATCTAATACTACGTAACGAAAACTATACACCCTTTGTCTCATTACTCGTCCACAAAATGGGGGGAGGGGAGGGGGACGCTTATTCGAGGGGGGTGCTTATGTTAAATTTTTCGGCCGATAGGAGGGACGCTTATTCGAAGGCGGCGCTTATTCGAGGAGGGCGCTAATTCGAGGATTTACGGTATTTAATGAATTTTTAAGATTAAGAAGTATTTACCGAATGGTGCTTAAAGGAGCTGTGTCACGAATCTAAGCCAAATTTTGACATTCGACAAATGGCCGCTAAATTGGGTGAAATATAAAAACAACCATTTAAAAACAGTCAAGAAATGATGTAGCAACATTACAATATAAGAACGCTGCTTTAAAGGCCTATGGAATTGTGCCTTCAAAAGAAAATTTCTCAAGTTTTCAAAAACCTATATTGAAACGGATTGCGATATGGGTTTTTGAAAAACTGTTAGACATGAACAGTTTTTAAACTTAATCTCGTTTGTTTGTCACCTTTAGTTATAACGCCCAGGAATTTGTTTGTAATGAAGCTATGGTTTTGTCAGTTAGATCTATAGCGTTTAGATCTATAGTGTTTCATAACGAGTATTTGGCTAAACGAAATAATATAGACCAAACTCAACTGTGACACAGTCCCTTTTATGTGTCATCTTTTGTTTGTTTCGTAATGAAACGACAAATTATTCGTAAAATAGTGATAGGCAATATTGCTGTAACTGAATTCTGAGAAATTGTTTTTATTTATTCCAGGTAGGACGCTTTTTCAGTCACGAAGAGCAGCTGAGGCCTGGGTAGACTGTTAATAACCTCAAGATGAATTGATCATACACCACGGTGATGCCTGAGAGTGACTAGCCGATAGGTTTTATATGTCTACCGAATAGTGTTTGTACCGGTGACAGGTTAGATATCTCTTACTTCTAAGAAATAGCTTTTGGAATCGGACTGTGTGGCAAACAGTACTTTATTGGGGTCATGATTCTATAGTCAAATTACCTACCAAAAGAAGGAAACTTGAAAACCGTAAGGGGAGAAACCCGGCTGGCTACCTCAAAGAAAAAAAATTGGCTTTCATTTTAGCCTGGTGAAAACTCGCAGGATAAAATTAGTGTCGAATATTTCTTTTTTCTGTGGTTTCAATGGCTCCTTGTGAAAGAAAAAAGAAAATTTCAATTTTCTTTACTTCACTATTCCCAACCGAGTAGGGACAAAAATTGCTCCTCTGCCGATGAAGTTATTTGGTTTGTAAGCCGCGCCAATGAAAAGGATGACGCATTTTCTCACCAAAAGTTAATGTTTACGATCTGGAATATCCGCGAAGTTCAGTCATTCAAATTGTTTATTCCAAAAACAATGAAAATGGTTATTTTATTGAACGTCACTCCGTGTCATCATAATTTACATGTTACTGTTGTTGTTTACGTACAGCGCGGCTAGGTTAAAACCCTTCAATCTTTCGTACTATCACGAATAGAAGTTTCTAAGTTTATTTAGACTTAGTGACAGTTATATGTTGAAAGAATTTTTAAATCTTCTTCAAGTCTATTAGTTATTCGTAAACTTTGTAGTTGTCGAAGGAAAACAGCGGCGGTATGTAATTGTTTTATTTTTCTCAAAGGTTTAGTAATGTAACTCTCTCGCGGGTCATTAGGTCATAATCTAGTTCCACATATTGTGATTATCGCGGTAACTCAAGAAAGTTGTAGCTATTAGAGGAGAATAACACAGGGTTCGTACTTGAAGGTTTTATTATGATCATAACATCTTCAGAATATGGCGGAGGTAAGAAGACGAAGAGTTAGGCACTTAGGCTGTACGTGTACACTGTTGTTTATTGAACGCGAAAGATTTGTACTGTAATATTAATCTTTATTGGTTTTTGTCTGCTGTATTATTACAAAATAAATTGACATTAAAATCATGTTACAAACTTGTGTCAGTTTACTGAAAACCATGCTTACAAGGCTCTTTTGCAGATGCCGTACAAATGAAGAGTACCAGACAAGAAAATTTTCAATCTAACTAGCATATCTTTTATACTTATAGCAAGAGTTTGGTCCACCCATCCTTGTGGTACAGTAGCCTCTAATACACATGCGTACTAGGTGAGTGTCCCAGTTACAAGAAACGTAATGTACTGTACGTCGTGACTGTAAGTAACAGATATCTTCGTGTCGGTTTAAAACGATGTTCAAACTTCGGGTTTCCCGACACGGAGGTATCAGTTACTTGTAAGTCGTGACTGTAGGTAACTAATAACTTCGTGTCGGGTAACCCGAAAAAACTTCGGATTCCCCAACAGGAAGTTATGGGTTACTTACAGTCACGACTTACGGGTAACTGATGCCTCCGTAACGAGAAACCCGAAGTTTGAACTTCGGCTTAAATCGACACGAAGTTATTAGTTACTTACAGTCACGACGTACAGTACATTACGTTTCTTGTAACTGGGACACTCCCCTAGTACGCATGCGTATTAGAGGCTACTGTACCACAAGGATGGGTGGACCAAACTCTTGCCATAAGTATAAAAAAAATGCTAGTTAGTGGTGGTGGCGGGGAGGTGGCGGTGTTCCACATCAATTTTTGCCTTCTTTCCAAGGTTGACAATTTTCCTTTGGCCACTTCTTAAAACTTGTCGTTTTCAAGGCATCTGAAAGAAAGAGGTCGCAAGTGAACTTTACATATACAAACGTTTCCCGCCAAAAGACTTGGAAAAAATTTTCTTATAAAACATGATACCAAACGCGCATGCGTGCATGCAAAAACTCTCGCTATAAGTATAAAAGAAATGCTAGTTATTGGTGTGGCTGTTTTCCGCATCAATTTTTGCTTTCCTTCCAAGGTTGAGAATTTTCCTGTCTGGTACTCATTTTTTTCAGGGCATTTGCAAGATTGTCTTTTGCCTTTTGCCTTTCCTCACATTGGTCATTTCAAAGGCATCTGAAATAGAGGAGAATGTGACTTAAAACACACAAATATTTCCCACCAATTAAGAGACTTAGAATATTATTCCAAAAGAACATGATCGTGACAACTTAGTTAGAAGCTACTTAGACTTATACAATACATTCGATGACTTAAACTTAAACAATATTTCCGAATTTTACATGCACTTGTACTTGATGTACTGTTGACAAAAAAAAAAGTACTGTTGACGTCTGATCAAGTTAACGGCCAAATGTGCAACAAAAGGTTTCAACCGTTTAAAATCTGTCTAGTTCTGTACCTAAAATTCCTTACACACTCGTAAACTTGGGTTTGTTGAATGCCTTGCTATGAACGAGATAAGATTACGTATAGCAAATATATAAACAATACGACTTACCCGAGTTTGTCCATCGCGTTCAGAGGATTGATTCGATAGCGTACATGATGTCCTTGAAAGCCATCTTCTCAAACTTTGAAGCTGCTCGCTGTTGAAGCCTAAGGGAAACAAAAAGTAATAAAAAGAAGTTAATCTTATCCGACTGTCACTGTTAACTTTCCGTATAAATTAAAATATAAAGCAAGAATAAACGCAAATAAGAAGCAAATTGTGCCGTTCTTCGGTTCTGCGATAAACACATCACGCTTTTTTTCACAACAAGGCAATAAGCTATTTTTTAAAATATATATAGATATAATCAGCAAATAATCAGCTCCCCTTTAACCTTTTTTACGACCAATAGTGATTATTAAAATTAGATTTTATTATCTCAGAACGCTGCGATAAAATGTAAACATGACAAATTTATAATTATTTACTTGGTCAACGTTTTGGTACTTCAAAGCTGAGGATCATAAATTTTACTTGTATCTTTAACGAGATAAAATTTCCCCCCAAAACAAAACAAAAACAATTAAGCAGCAAAGTATTACATTGTGTGCGCTGTTTAGGTACGTCACGCTGACCATCAGTACGCGCCACTCGTATGCTTATGTAGTCAAGTTTTCCGCGCGAAATGATATCAAGTCGAGTTGGCGCAGTGGTTTGGTGCGCGCCTCTCGCTCCGGGACTAGACAGAGTCGCGAGTTCGAGTCCCGGTCCTGGCGTGGAGAAGAACTTTTTTTCCTTTTTAAAACCAGAAATTAATTGACCAAACCTTCCTCGTGTACCAATTTTCAAAAAATCAATTTTACAGTGCAAAATCTGATCGCTTACATTGAAGGAAAAAGAGCAAAGAATTTATCGTAAAATGTAATTTGCGTTCAACCATTAAAAAACCGATGCTTTTTACAGGGATGAACAAGGACGCCAATATGACTTCTCCTGGCCAAACGAACTTGCTTTTTGGTTCCAAAACTTTTATAGCTCGATGTATTCGATATTCTTATACTAAATACGCAGCAAAGTTCAGCCAATGTCGCAATGTTGGTCTAATGACCGGTTTCGTTATTCTCAGTAGTGAAATTTCTCTGCCGTTTTGCAACTTGAATTATGTAGCGGTAAAGCTAAATAAAAGATCTCTAAAAAGCTTTCAAGGTTGGTTCACGCTTCCTACAAAGTCAATAAAATGGCGGTTCCGCCACCAAAAATCACTCGCGCGAGAATCCCGCCAGCCACACGTTACATATGGTTCTGAGGTTGTAAAACAGAACATTGTACTCCGGTCCACACAGTAGCACTGATATGTTATTTTCAAAATTCTCAAACTAAATTGCAATTTCAACCAACACTGACCAAATCGGATCCTGATCGCTGTTACAACCAAACCAAACGCCGTTGACGTATAATGAACGTAGTACATGTACGCATATTGGACCTATTCGTAGCCATTTAAAATATCTAAGGGGGCTCACCTGTATTGTAGCGAAACCAATTATTATCACGTTTAACATCTTTGTTAAGGTGGCACGTACTAGTTTTCAGGTTTTTGATGGCTCATAACTTTGTAAGAATAGAGCAAAAAGACAGACCAGGGCCACTGTAATATTTTTGTAGGTTTGGATTATATAATTTATACTTGACCTAAAACAGCTGTTATTTTGTCGTCAGCAGTTACCATGGCAACATTCCAAAAGGATTTTCCAGACCTGATTTTTCGCTTATGTCACTAATAACTCAAAAAGTATCCCTCTGACCCCGAGTTTTTTTTAATCAATAACTTTTGGCATCTGAAAATGAAAATGCACAACAATTTTAAGATAATTTTACGGAGCCGATTTCTTGTAAACTTGGAAAAACGGCAATTTGCACAAAGTGCAAATTTCCTTCCGTAGGATTTTTTAATTTTTTTTCTGACGTTTCTTCCAAAAATGATAATATTATATTAAAACAATAAAAAGAAGGGGTCACCGACCTTGTTTTCATGTAAAAGCCTTCGCAAGTTCCACTATTCCCACGTACGTAGACACGCATTCAAAAATCCAGACTTTATAAGATCAGCAGTTGCTCATGAGCCGTTTTGACTACCGCTGACTGCTTCGTGAGCCCGCGCGGGCGAGCGGGCTCCGAACAGGCGTTTTGTTTTGTTTGCTGCTAAAACATCATTTACAGTTGTAGTTGTCGTTTAAGACAACCTCCTGGGCTTACTCTGTAGGACTTTTACACAAATTCTGGGTAGATTTGCTATGTTTTGCGAGTCCTTTATACGCTCCCGGTGGCTGTCACGATCGATCGAGTTGCCTTTAAAATTCGGGAAACATTGAATTCCCGAAACAATTTTTCTTAAAAACACAGAGTTGACTTAAGTTGTTCTAGCAGGTAAAGCCTCCTTTATATGCGAATTTCGTCTCCAACATTACAAAAGTGACCTTGCGCGAAAAAAGCCGCGCGCCGCCATATTTGTTTTGGTCTTTCGGGTTTTAAATCTCGCGCCTCTATCATGCGTGTTACTCACGCGTGACGCACGATGACGATCTACTCACCGCGCGAGAAAAATGGTACCAGCCACCTTAAGTTGAACAACTTTAGTTTTTAAAGCTGTGGAGGGTAAGAACATTATTTGAACAGTGTTTCCTTTTCATTTAGCGGGTTGGTACTAACGCTAGCTCAATTCAATCAATTTGCATCATGCTGATGCAGACAGTCTAACTTCAAACCAGGCAAGTTTCTATTTTGAACTGTTTTGATGTGAAAATCACGCTATGGTAAGGACACAGAAACACAGGGGCCACAGAAAAAATATACTTGGAGAACCCAACTCCTTTGCAGGTCAGTTCTCACAAAATTTCTCACCAACAAAAATATCATTCTCACAGCACAAAATTTGTAACAAGACAATTTACAGCATCTTCGGATAATGCAAAGACACCAACCAACCAAACAATTTTCTTACAACCATTGTGCAAGTACGTTGAAGTAATACTTTCTTTTAGATGTGCGTGCAGTTTCGATCATAAAACCTACAGGTAACAACCCGTTTCTGGCATAGGGTTAGGCTTATAAGAGAGAGACCCCTGGGTTTGCCAGCCAACACAACTTTGGCTGAGTGACCCATCTTTCAAGGAGCAGGTCTCTTGCTACCCTGATGTGACATCATATCTCGAAATCTGACTCAAACCTACATTGATAATTAGTCTGAAAGCTCTCTTGATTAATTAGCGAGATTTTTTTCCATTAAAACAGCAAGCAGGTTAATGTTTTCGTCCCATTAACTGATTCTGGCTACAGAATTTTGTCACAGATTTTAAATCCGGTAAACTTGGTTTAGTTAAAGGCGCTGATTGAGGTAACATTCAGCATAGCTGATCAAATAATCAAATCCACAGTAAATGTTAGCAACATAACTTACTTGAGTTTGTCTCTCGTGTTAGCAAAAAATGTGAGGGGAACTTTTTCAACAGTGTAAATGATGTTTTGGAAAGTCACCTTCGTGAACATTTGAAACCAGCCACCGTTGATACCTGAAAGAACAAGATAAGAACCTTTATTTAATTGTCAAAAACAAAAATGTTTTACCTTTATTCCACTTCCCTATCAAATTTTGTACTAGTTGTCGTCTTATAATAAAAGACGAAGAATAAAGACAAATAAGATGCAAATTGTTTAACGTAAACACATCTACTATAACTGTTTGTATTACACTACAGCAATTTAACTGACTACAATAAACTGATTTTAAATAAGCAGTTCTGAAGTGCGAACTAATAATCAATGCCACGTTGACTTTTTTATGACCGTCACTAATAAAATTTGCCTTAAATTCATTACACAATTACAAATATATAATTGTCTTTGCCGTGATTTACATACATGTACTTCAAAGCTGGGTTCATGAGTTTATCATCCCAAGATAGACTTGCGCAAAAAGAAAAATATATACATTTGAAATATACAGTATGATGTGTGCTGTGTTCGAATAGCTGTATTTTTTAGTTATCTGACTCAATGATTGGCTGTCAGGTATATAATGCATTCTGATTGAAAACTGTAGCCAGTCGTTTTGCAGATACCCCAACTGATTTTTTGTTTTTTGAAATGCCCTTTTACAAGCATAGTAAAATTTCTTGCAGAGTTGCATCCAAAACAGAACATTGTGTGCAGATCCACAGGACAGATTACACTTTCAATGAATGGTAACCCCAAATTTGGATCTTTAATTACCCCTCACTTCTTTTCTCATTCTTTTCCCAATTTTTCTTTTTTATTTTATTCATTTTTTCCTAACTTTCTATTTCCCTATTTATTAATAATAATATTAAAAAAAAACATTTGTAACTATTGATAGACTGGCCTGCCTAGACTAGTGCTAGCTATCCATGGGCCAGTCCAACTGTAAAATGTACATTAAGGAATAAAAACTGATTGATTGAATTATAACCAAACTGAACGTGGGTAAAGGGTAAGTAATTAAGGCTAGTTCCATATGTACGCCTAGCGGACCTATTTCAAGACAATCTGAAGTTTCCAAATGAGACTACCTGTATTCTGGTGAAGTGGATGAAAGATTGTCACATTCAACATCCTTGGTGGTAAGGTTGAATACCTTTGGTCTTAAAATCCTGTGAAGGTTAAACATTTTATTTGAAGAATGTTAATTAATCAATAAATTGTTAATAAACTTAGGGGTTAATAAATTATCATCAATTCTAATCATTATCTAATTAGTAATTTTCCTCAGTTTGCAAGTCAGCACCAGCTATTTATTTGCCAGAAAATAAATAATAAGTAATCAAAACAGTGAATAAAATTGATTTAATACTTGGCAAAATCCTACTCAAAATAGTACATATACTAAGTGAGCTGAGTAGTCACATAAATTTTCAAATTTTATCTGGGTTGTAAAACTGAAGTCAGAAAAAAAATAAATAGGTAAGTTAATTAAATTTGAAGAAAAGAGAAAACTAAAACTTTCTCAAGATCAGTTTCAATAATGCAAAAAGTTGAAATTCAAATCAGAGCAACTATAGACATTTTTGAACAGTTCTTTTGTAGTGTCAGTTTCTTTTACACAAAGGGAAACAAAGGCACCAGAGAAAGGCAATATGAAATCAACTCCTATACAGGTCAGTTCTTACACCAATCTTGTGTGGAGTTCAAGATCAATTTTGTCTTGTACTTGCAGTCTATGCTTCACAGATCAAGAAACTCAGAAAGAGATTTTTTGGTGGAACCAGCTACCTTGTGGGCCAGTTCTTACACCCATCTCCTGTACAAAGCTCAAGATCCATTCAGCGCATGCAGAAGGTCCAATTGTTCGTAAACATTTTTTTATCTTGCACTGGCAATTTGGATATGGGACCAGTCTATGCTTCACAGATCAAGAAACTCAGAAAGAGATTTTTGGTGGAACCAGCTCCCTTGTGGACCAGTTCTTACACCCATCTCCTGTACAAAGTTCAAGGTCCATTCCACGTATGTAAACAGTCCAATTGTTTCCAAACAATTTTTTTTTCTCTTGTGCTGGCAATTTGGAATGTGGGACCAGTCAATGCTTCACAGATCAAGAAACTCAGGAAGAGATTTTTGGTGGAACCAGCTCCCTTGTTGGTCAGTTCTTACACCCATCTCCTGTACAAAGCTCAAGATCCATTCAGTCATGAAGACAGCGCTGGTTCTGAAACAAGTTCTTATTTTTCACCTTTTTTGTGGGACCAAGTCTATGCTTCACAGATCAAGAAACTCAGGAAGAGATTTTTGGTGGAACCAGCTCCCTTGTGGGCCAGTTCTTACACCCATCTCCTGTACAAAGCTCAAGATCCATTCTGCATATGAAGACAGTCCAATTGTTCTTAAACAAGTTTTTTTCACTTGTGCTTCCAATTTGGAATGTGGAACCAGTCAATGTTTCACAGATCAAGAAACTCAGGACGAGATTTTTGGTGGAACCAGCTCCTTTGTGGGCCAGTTCTTACACCCATCTCCTGTACAAAGCTCAAGATCCATTCAGCCCATGAACACAGTCCAATTGTTCCTAAACAAGTTCCTTTTTTATCTTCCACCAGCAATTTGGATGTGGGACCAGTCTATGCTTCACAGATCAAGAAACTCAGGAAGAGATTTTTGGTGGAACCAGCTCCCTTGACCTTGTGGGCCAGTTCTTACACCCATCTCCTGTACAAAGTTCAAGATCCATTCAGTGCTTGCAGACAGTCTAATTGTTCCTGAACAGGTTTCCTCAAAATCTTGCACTGGCAATTTGGATGAGGGGCCAGTCTATGCTTCACATATCAAGTAACTGTGGAAGAGTTTTCGGTGGAACTGACCATATCCTTATTTGTGTGACCTTACACTCTTTTATTAAATTGTCTTGGATTGATGGATAAATCAAATTTTCCTTGCCCCCTAATTTATTAATTAACTTGAAATAGTAAACAATAATTTATTGAAATAGTCTCTGTCAGAAAAATTGGAATGACATTTTCTCAGTCAGTTAAAACAAATTGTCACAGGACCATGCCAGGCCATATTTATCCTGGGTTTGACAACTTCACAATAGTTTACACATAAAGGCTGCAGCAGTGTAGCGTTTTCTGATATACAGGATGAAGTTGGGCAAATACTTAACTGAATGCAATTCTGTGTTTCTTGGTATCTAGTCATAGAGAACATTATCACCTGAGCTCTTTTCTCCTGATGGAGGAAAACAAATGAAAGATATTTATAAACTACATGTAAGTAATATTTAATTAACCCAAAGGAATACATGTAATTGCAAACAGCACATGCCTTACGGGCTTAACATGCTTAACCCACCAACTGTTAAACTCACCACCAATTCATGAGCTTGGGAAAGGTGCCTTGGGAAGGTGGAGCCAAGCAAGATATGAGCCTCAAGCAGCCCATGCAGGTATCCATGGTAACACTGCTAGCGGCAACCACCAGGCACTGTAATACTGACAGAATCAGTGGAGATACTTACTACCCACACATGTATTTTTACTGTCAGCTGTGAAAGGAAGGGAGGCAGGGTGAAAAAGCATGCTACAAACATGAATGGCACTCAAAGCAAACTGCAAGTTCTTCCACAGCTAGCAAGCAATACTCTTAAGTCCTGCAAAATCCTGTATGAGACCCCACAGAGCATGTACCCCGCCTCCCTGTTGCCTAAATTACATTTAGCAACATAGTGTATCACTTGACCAATATATTTACAATAAATTATGAAAATATCCTCAAGGGAGCTGTGTTTAGTTTAAAAACATTACATGTAACTACTCAAGTGAAGTCTTAATTCAGAAACAAGTGGTGACATAGACCTTCTACATGCAAAGTGAGAGCCTTTAACAATGTGTATGAATGCAAGAGAAGTGACTTCACCTGAATTGAAACATTTTAAGACATCATGATTTCTACTGGCTACAAGAGCTTTGTGAGTCTAGGGGAAGAAGTGGTCAATATCCTAAATACATGTGGCCAGTAATTCCATGTGATCTAACTCAATAGTCTGGGCTCAGGAAAAAAAACAAATTGAATTCCAGCTTCCCCTTGGGACAAGTAGCACTCAAATTTTGCTTGCTCTGGGCAAGTACTTGTCCCATAAGATCAGACAGCACTTTTTGGGAGACCTGAATAGTGCGAGTGTGCATCCAAGACTCACTGTGTGTAAAATAATGTTATCACCAATAAGCAGAATTTTGCCACTAATTTTAACAAGAAAAATCCTTGTTTATAATACAAAAATGGTGAATAATACCAAAAAGCCTTCAGAAAGTTTCTATTGCTATGAATTTCCTAGCCCCAAAACGGATTTAAAAAACATTGAAAATAAGGATTAAAATGTACTTTGATTTAATTTTGCTTTGATTTTAAATTTAAAATTGCTCATTTGCTCTCCATCCCTGTCACCAAGGGTTCATAATTGAAGGCTCTTGTGCAAAAAGGGCGTACATAGCTTTTTGGGCTGATTTTTATTTTTTGCAGGATCAAGCTAATTTTCGGCAGACTTGCTTGTTTTGACATGAAAAGCATCATTGCATAATTGTTTTTGTTGATTTGCACTTCGTTTTTGAGAAATAACATATGCAAAAAACTCAGTTTTCCAAGCGGCATCTTTTGGAGCAGATCCTTCAAAGGTGGATTTCAACACAACCCGAAGTTAGATGGTTACTTTTAGCAACTTCGACAGCACAGGTCTTTTAGATAGACATTTTTATTTTTGAAAGAAGTAGAGAAATAGACCAGAAAAAAAATCAACCAACCTCGTATCGAGCCAGTGTCACGACAAAACAAACTTGAATCTGGCCCGTTCAGCACCTTATTTGCTTGCTCTAACAAAGCAACAGTAAGAGAATAGCGTAATTATATGAATAAAACTTGTATCGGTTTGAAAAACTAACGGCAAATGCCCCGCTTCAGTGACTACATTGTTTAGCAAAACAAAAGGTTTCTTTTGTTTTTCGTTCAACAATTAAGATCTCCAAAAGATACCCTTGGAAAACTGAGATTTTTGGATACCTTACTTCTCAAAAACGAAGCGCAAATCAACAAAAACAATAATTTTTACGGAACGATGCTTTTCATGTCAAAACAAGTCAGTCTGCCAAAAATTAGCTCGATCCTGAGAAAATTAAAATCGGCCCAAAAAGCTATATACGCCCTTTTTGCATGAAAGCCTTCAATTTTAATAGCTGCGCACTGGCACTAAAAACTCGTTCATTGTTCACAGATATTCATGGTATCGAATTTCTTTCACTGATTGTGTCCTCTCCCCCCTTCTGCATCTATCTATTTACAAAAACCAAGTAGAAGATGGTGTTCCATGTTCTCTTAGAAAATAAATGTGCACATTTGAGGTCTAGAAAAACTGTTAGTGGATGGATGAGCAGAATCCAAGTGTTTAGCACTTTTTCTAGACCTCAAATTTTATCACAGTGCCTAAGAGATCAAATAAATGACTTGAGTCTTGTTATTTGAGGATATTGAATTTCCAATCAGTAGGGGCCTCAAGTAGAAAAATCATGGAAATTCCAGGTGGTAGGGGGAAGCACCTTCAAATGGAAAATTCTAGGGGGAGGGGGGTCAAACAGGAAAAAAAACCCTCCATGGGTAAAAAGGTTGGATATTTTTCTGGACCCACACATTTTATCCCCCGGTCTGCTGTCTGCATTTTACACTGATCGCTTTTATATGTTTAATACACATGCATACCTTGACAGTGGAGAGTGTCACCTAGAGCTCGTCAATGATTATTCAATGCTAATTATTTCACAATAATTACTAATAAACATACCTGCTCTATGGTGCCAAATATTCAATTGTCGTCCTGCACTGCCAGTCATTTGCTGTTTATCTTATCTTTATCTGGTGACGTTTCCCATTTCCTCTGTTCTACTCTTCATCTGATCCAATCCTGGCTTGTAGTTTTGTTTCAGTTCGTTCAGCCAAGTTATTTCACTTGATGTCCTTGATGTGTCCAGTCGAAATTACTTAATGTCTTTCCACGTAAAAGCTAACCTTCAACATTTCGGTTATTTCTCAACGAGAGGCTTACATTTTCTTGTGTAACAGCCTCAATAAAAAGCCCGTTTAGTTTAATAGAGTATTACACTCAAAAGCTTGTTCCCTCTCGCACATGTCTACCGCTATCTTTGTTTTTATCTCTTACTCACTCGATCACGATGTCGTATTTGTGTCCAGTCTTAGCCGACAGGAGTACCTCGCTTTGGAGACGATTTGATTGGCTCACGAGAGGATCAAGATTCACAGAGGACGTTTGAAGAAGAAAAAGACCAAGGGCGCTTTCCATTCGACCAAAAATTCCGGTGTGAATTTCCGGAAATTTCCATGGGCGAATGGTACAGACTTTTCCAGTATGGAATACGACAGGCCGCACAGTTTCGTTCGCTTGGAATTTTTCAATGACTTCGAGGTTTAAATCGCAAATATAGAAGCAAACAGAACACTGCTATGTCGACATCGTGACTTTTTATAAACCACAACAGCATGGACCTTTTACAAACCAAAACGGGCGCAGCGAAAACGTCGCAAAACAAAGGGTTTGATGAGTCGTACAATGGTTCTGCACGCGTTATAAATCTTTGTACATTTCTTAGCCAAGCTATGTAAAACAAACAAGTACACCACCGGGGCATTATTTTTATAAAACGCTTTCTTCACGAATTTAGCTGTAGCTAGTATTTATCGACATATAAGTGAAAAGATTCTAAAGTATTTCAATTTTCGAATACGCGTCGCCGTCATCCTTGCGTGAGATGTCCAATTCGCTGTCATCGCGGCCAAAAGAATTAGCGCTGAATAGAAAATCGAGAATTTGCATAATTTCCGAAAAAGAGGACAACCTCGTGAGGTATACCCAAATTTTCGAACATATTTTCCTGAAAATTTCCGTTCCATTTGGTTTTCATCCCTGAATTTCCAGAATTTTCGGTTGAATGGTTCGCTTTTCGGAAATTCAACAATTTCCGGATTTTCTGGAACTTTTCCCTGGAAATTTTCGTACCATTTGTCCCCGTTTCGAAAATTTCTGAATTTTTGGTCGAATGGAAAGCGCCCGAAGTTACCGCTCGGTCACCCCAAAACGCAGACCATGCAGACTGCAGACTGCGGACCGTGCAGACCATGCAGACTGTGCAGACTGAATACTTTTTTCATATTACTGTTTTTGCATTTACTTTTGACTCGTATTTGTTTGGTTCCCGCCACAAAATAGTGTTCAGTCATATATCACAGTATTTGTTCTTATGACTACTTATGCACTGGCGCTAGGCCACGCAAGCTCGGTATGTGACTGTTGATTCAATAAACGAACGCGCTATAGACTTTGTAAGGGAAACTCCCTTCAGTTCTAAATATAATCAAGTAAAGTTATTTTAAAATGTAAAAATAAACTTCACTTGTAATGTAATGTCATATGTAAGATGTACATTTTCTACTCTTGGTGTACCAAATGTAATTGCAAATGGCTGTTGGAACGTTACCACGATCACGCCAAAAAAAGGCGAGTGCATGTAAAGATTACAGAAAGCCGACTACCATTTGAAATGCACAGCGCAATACGGTTTCCGTGATGAATTCATGTGATGGTAAATTTATCTGGCTTTATGACAGCGGGCTTTTTATGGCGATTTAGACTAAGAGTGGTCCCTCTTTCGCCTAGTCCATCGTGCGTGACGCAAAAGCAATCCTGGCGGAAATAATTTCGCGCGGAATTTTTTTTCTCGAGGTTTATTTGCGATCACCAGGAACTCGCTGAGAACGTGGGGTAGGGAAAGGACACGCCCGGAAGGAACTTGGGGTAAAAAGAAGGGAACGCGAAGCGAACGTAGAGTGTAGTAGAAGAGCTCAGGTCAGCCGCCCAGGAGGTACCCACGATGAAACACACGATCCGGACTTTCGCGATTACGGCATACCCGCGGTAAAACGCACCGCAAACACAATAAAACGCACGGGTAAAACGATTGACGGCAAACGTATGGGAACTCACAACGGTTACATGGGAAAGATATGAGAGAAATTACCTTACCCGTGCATTTGCTGTGGTCTTCCCGATGCCTGCAATCGAGGTTGCATTTCCTAGTGGGTTCCCTGCGTGTATCCCTCGCGCGTTCCTTGTTCCCGAAAATGAGAAATAAAGCATTCGTTCATTCATATTGCAACGATGTCACAAATTAAGGGATTCCTGATCACAATACTTCCTGTGGTGAAAAATACCAAGAAACTTCATGATAAATCTAAGACGGATTACGAACAAACTAGTGAGACAATCTCAGATAGTGCAGAGTGTAATGTATAGCTCTGACTGCTATTCACTCCTGGTTTGTATTGACCTTGCTAGTCAGCTAGGGATTTTGATGAGACATAATCTTAGCAGTGTGTATGTTTGATGTGTGTATTTTCATTCACAGTCCAAGAATAACTTACAATTAATTACCATTTGTCAAGACAGCTCTCGAATTTTACTTTAGTGTTTTACGTTGATTTTTGCTCATTTTAAATTAAATAATACATTTAAGTAGCGAACGTGACAATTTTTCTCTTCACGAAAACGTTTATAACTTGATACTTTTGTATTCCTCGCAAAGGTTTGTATCCTAAACTCTTGTTTTCTCGAAAACACACGGAAGATGTGTTAGTATTCTTTTCACAGCTGGAGATAAATGAAAGAAAGTTAAATGTCGGATGAAGAAATGGAAGAGGATCGATTTGCTTTATTTAAAACGCAAATTTTCTTTTGACCGATAAGCAGGAACTAATCTAATTATCAAATTTTCACGGAACAGCACGTTCTGTTGCCACCTTTGGCGTTAACAATAAAACCGCTTAAATTTAAAATACACACTGATATAGATTAATACAACTGAGGAGCGTTTCAACGAAGGGTATGGAAAGTAAACAGCGCTACTTGACCGAGATTATATCCTTCATCGGTGAACGAGTGCCCTCAGAGACTGATAAAATGTCACGTATTCTTTCAGTAGGTGCCACGGAGTCTGCAGTAACATTTGAGCCTTTTCCTGGATTTTTTGTTCAATTTGACAAGTTTTAATGCCACTTACTCGGGAAAGTTTCGGCTGCAGGTATGAACATTTTGGCCATTTTGATGCAGACAATTAAAGGAGGAAATAAACGCACTAGTGTAGTTTGGAAACAATAGATGATATTTCTTGAACCAAGTTAGGCGTAATTCCAAAAGACACGCAGTTACAGTAACATCCTTGTATCGTACTAACGATGCTAGAACGCATGCGTATGACTTATTAGGGTTCTACCACAAGGAAAAGCGCTCAACGTTAGTGTGTGATCTTGTATGAAATGTATCTTCCACCTGATATATGTTAGAGCAAATACTGGTTTTGTTCTAAAGAGAAAAGTACCACAAGGAGAGCAAGGGACTTTCTGAAACAAATATATAGCTTTTTGAAAAGATCAAAGAAGTAAGGTAGGTACATGCACTACCCATTTTACGTAGTGTCACAAGTACCTACCCCATCCTAACCCCCCTTGCTGCATGCCTAATTAATTAATTAAAATTAATTAATTAAACAAACATTAAAGTTTACACCTTATGGCCATAGTGCCATAGTGCCATAGTGCCTTATTACCATAGTCCTTTAGCGACGTCAACCCCCAAACCATTCCAATGGTGAATTCTGCACCTGAAAAAGGACTCCACCCCCGTTATTTTACGCCCTGGTTCAGCCTCGTAATCATGATTTCAGTAGTCGCTCGACTCGCTCAGCTTCGTTCCTGTCGTCCTGTTTTTGAGTTATTTTTTTGTAAAAAAGAATACCGCTTAGTCGGCGCGTCGGGGTATGTTATGGACGAGTCAATGGATGGGTGAGTGAGCGAGAGATGTATGTATGTCACACCAATCAGATTGGATCTACTATAAACAGCCAATCAAATTTCTTGTTGTTGAGGTAAATAGTATGTGAGAAGATTTCATCCCGATACAGTTATGAACGGCCATATTTATTCTTCTATAAAAGAGGAGGAAGTATTCATATATTGGGCTTACCTCGGCATTTTCTGTGGGTTAGGCTGAGGAGTTTAGTTATGAACGAAATCAGCCTTGAGTTTTGAAACAGTTCATGAGCTAGTAGTATGCAAATGACACGAGATATCTTTATTTTTAGTTACAAAGGTAACTTGATATTTTTGTTTTTCACAAGGAGTAAATTCAATTAGAGGCCACGAATAGTCGCTTCGAGTTCTTAGGACATGTTTTAGAGGAGATGAGACTATTTAGATTTGAAACAGTTCTAATGTTTTCAATAGTAAGTGCAGATAGCGAT
This sequence comes from Orbicella faveolata, assembly GCF_042242905.1. Lineage (NCBI taxonomy): Eukaryota > Metazoa > Cnidaria > Anthozoa > Scleractinia > Merulinidae > Orbicella > Orbicella faveolata. The sequence continues at coordinate 8,163,050 of NW_028301555.1, read as the reverse complement.
TGTTTTGTTCTTGTTGCCTGCAAATATAACGAGACATTTTTATTTTTTAGTAACAAAGGGTAATTTGACACCCTTGCTTTTCACAAGGGAGTAAATTCAATTAGAGCTGACGAATCGTCACCATTTGTTCCCACGAGATGTTTGCTATCTTTAGTTACAAATGGTAACTTAACACTTTTGTTTTTTATATGGGAGTAAATTCAATTAGAGCTGACAAGTTATCAGCTATTGTTCCCAAGAAATTAAACGAAAAAGAAGCTTTCATTTCTGGACGGATTTTACGTCTCTGCAGTAGCAGTTTAATATTTTTATTTGATGGGCATTTTGTGACATTCTTTTATAGGTAGAATTATGAAAACTGTTCAAATGTTCTTTGAAGACTGCGTGGCACCAAGTTAAAGTACAATTTAATTAAATCAGACTTTCAACGTGTCAGAGAGGTTTTTTTTTCTCTTTCTTTCACTTTTCGGTGAAGTAGTGTTGTTGTGTTGTGTTGTGTAAAAAGGGTAAACTTACGACTCGTATAGAATGCGAAAAGTTCTCTTAACTTGAGTATTTTTGAGCAAAAATTCCTCTTGGGGGTTGGAAGGGCTATGTGACCGGTGAGTGACGGAGTTATGCATGCGCGCGTGTCACACCAATCACAGTGTGGGTTGTATCAAAGAACGAATCAAATTGCCTTTTAGAAAATAAGATGGTATCTACATTAATCTGGAGACGTGTCAGATTACGGTAGTTTGTTCAGTCAAACATTTTATGGCTTACTATTTAGCTATCTTACCATGACCGATGGAACATCGCATGTACATCATAAATTCCCAGTTTCTTTCTTGCTGTACATTGCAACCAAAAAAAGTTGTCAAATTAACCAAATCATTACTGTAAACAGCTCCATGAAAGCTGCTATTTCCGACACTTCACAAAAAAAATAACTCTTGCACGCCTTGCGTGCCTATGTTTCCTCATGTGACCTATTTTTCCTCATGTTACCCATTTTACCAAATGTGACCTATTTTGCCAAATGTGACCCATTTTTCCTCGTGACCCATTTTACCAAATGTGACCCATTATTCCAAATGCGATTCATTTTACCAAATGTGACCTATTTTTCCAAATGTGAACTACAGCCAATCAGAATACAGAAAAGCCGCTATATCCTCGTCGGTATCACACCCGACTTTTCCATCGTGCGCTGCACTGATTATACGTGTTGGCCACTGTATTTTCTTATGGTATGGTATAAAATGTGGAATATCCAACTTGTCATTTTTATTTTCTGGGTATACGGACTCCCCTAAAGGGTCGTGTATATACCCAGAAATTGCAAAAACAAATGTCTAGTTTCCAGTTCTCGTCGGCTTGATTCATACATACATACATACTTTATTTAATAAGTAGGTCGATAAAATTCAAGGATTCAAGGATAAATCTAACAAACCCGGTCCATTTGTCCCTCGCCAGCATCATCGCCTAAAAAGTTCGCCGGTGTTTTCAAGGGGTCCTTCCGTGATGAGGTTCCTTTAAGATGCCAGTTTACATGAGAGAAGCTTGCCAAAAAAGCATCCGTTACGAGTTTATATAAGTATATTACAAGCGACATGCGCTGGGATCACATCAGAGTTATATTGAGTAGCAGATACTATATCGGAAAAATGGTTGGGTTTTTCATTGGAATAAACTATGATTAGCATCAGATTCAAATATTTTAACAAAACATTTTTTCACAACCTCAAACTGTAACTCAAAATTAACAGCAAAAAAAGAGCATCAAAAGCAAAAAATAATAGGCTCAAAAACAAACAAAACAGCTACGGCACGTGGATTGATTTGTTCCAAGGGCGTAGCCACGGGGGTCGTGGAGTACCCGCAACCTCCCACTGTAAGTCTTTTTTAAGGAAACAACCTACAACAGGTGGCGAAAACGCCATGACAATCTCATTTTGACACTGTGTGACCCTCCATTGAAAAATCCTGGCTTCGCCCCTGTGTTTCTCCCTAGAGGCTTCTAAAGTACAGGGTTACAGTGTCATGCAGAACTCACACAGTGGATGTGATAGGCTATTTATTTCTTGATTCATCTGTAGTTTAATACACGTATTCCACACAACTAGAATGCTACATTAATTTGGAAAATGAAACTACGAGATAGAAACTTCATTCTCGTCCCCAGAGCCTTCTCGGCCACCTGTCACGTGGTCATGCCTGAGTGTGACTCTAAAGAAAAGCACGAGGAGCTCTGGAGAATACAATGCTTATTTCCTAGGATAATAACCGAGGCAGTTCTATTATTATTTACCCCAAAAGGGAAGAATCTCTTGGGGGGGGGGGGGGAAGGGGAGGGGGTATTTATCGAGCGGTTATTATTCAAGGAAATACGACACTCGAGTCTTATGAGCGAAACAAAGACATTTTTCCTTTCAAATTCCTGTTTACAAATATTCTCTCATAACTTAGTTAAGAAATTATATCTATCGAAAATTTACAATATTAACAAATTAAAGAACTATAAATTGCATTCTATAAAAAGCAGTCGCCCAGTTAAACCCACCAGCTAAATTCCCTCGTTATTATTTTAAGATATATTACAATTTATAATTTAGGGCACGCACTGGCGTTTAAACATAAAAATTTTCCTGCGAGGTGCGAGTTGAGCGTTCCAATTTGGACCCTTGTAGTACATCTGTCTAACAGTTTTCTTCATAGCATTCAGCGTTATTTAGAAATATCTTAATATATAAAAATTGACGATCTGGTTTATGCGCTTATCGTGCCTGTAGAAATTGTATTCTGGTAAAAGAAAAGTTATGTTGGATTTGTTTCCATCGAGTATTGACAAAAATCCATTCTTGTATCTTGTTTCTAACACTCATACTCCCTAGCTATGAAACCAAACCTAAAATGCAAATATTTCCCCCTGATAAATTCCACCCATCAATCAATGCCCTGAGTCAGGAACCATTACTTGAGAATCATTAATCTTGCTGAACGCCTACGACTGAAAAAAAGCGCGCACAAGAATTTAACCCACTCCGCCATCTTGGATTTAATGACATCATTAGCTTAGGTTATTAATAAATCCAACACGTGGTAGTCACGAGTCACAAAGTCAGCAGTAGTGACCACGAAAACTACTGTGTGTCGAGGTTACAGATATTTAGTGAGAAACGCCAAGCGACCAGGAGTTCCCTGTGTTACAGTGTTAAGAAATGAATGATTGTGGTCGGTTATGGGAGATGTTGGTGGTATGTGACCAAGACAATGTCTCCTTCGCCGACTGGAGGCTACAAAAGCAATGTTTATGTGGCTATAAGATTACCTTTCCTGCTGTATATGTACTGGAGTATGTGTGACCAGGTTCTCTCTCGAAGGTGTTCTCTTAAGGGAACATGTGTAACTGAATTCCCTATAAAAAAGGTTTCCTTACGGGAATACGAATGTGACCAGGGCCATGATACGGTGTTCCCCATGGAAAGTGTTCCCTTACTAGAGGATGTGTTTGACCGTGGCCATGATTCAGTGTTCCCCATGGAATGTGTTCCCTTGTAGGAATACGAGTGTGACTGGGGGCATGATTCAGTGTTCCTACGGAAATTGCTCCCTTACTAGAGGAAGTGTGAACAGTGATTCAGTCTTCCCTTACTAGAGGATGTATGTGACCGCGGCCATGATTCAGTATTCTCCATGGACAGTGTTCTCTTACTGGAGGATGGACATTGTATTGTTACTAGGGTCATGATTCAGTGTTCCCTTTAAGAGATATCCCCTACTAACTGAAGGTCTGTGTGGTTAGAACCGTGTCTCAGTGTTTGTGTGTAGCACTTACGAAAGGCATCCCCGAGGCGATCAACTGTACAATTCACAAGTAATCTATAAATCTCCCATTAAAAATTTTCAGTAACCTAGGTATTAACTACCAACATTAATGCAAAAATAACTATTCATGTCCTTTTCGTTCGCACATTTCTAAAGCGCTGACACCGCATCGCCCATAGTCTACCTAGCCTACTACGTAGAACAGACAGTAACAACTAAAACCTCCCTTGTGTGCCGTGCGCTTGCACATGTGTCATTCCCGGGGGTGTTGTTCAAGAGCTCAGAAGGTTTCCATGGTAGATTCTCGATCAACGAGCCTGTCTCGGATGATTTGTTTATCCTTGAGATGACCTCACAGAGCTTCTGCCAGCTTCCATGATGCTAAGTTCCATTCTAGAATCAAAACAGACAAAAATTAAGAATTGTGGTCAGACGTTGATATTGTGTGAGAGTTTGGTGATGACATACGTACATTAAAAATAATTCTTTTTTAGAACTACAACACATGTAAAATAACCTTACACACAAAGAAAACCTTGAAATAATTATAACTGCACAGAGGTAAAATAAGGCTTTTCATTTATTACTGTCTCATTAAACAAGGCTTGTCATTAATTACTTTATCTAAATTTATTTAGTAATCTGGTGTTTCTTGAGAGGGAACCTAAGCTTACAAGCCCCGTGGTTTTTGTTAGGTTCCTTCACTATTTTATTTTCTATCCTTTAATACATAAGTTGTAGTTTTGCATCTTCATTGTAATCTTGAATATTAATTTTTTAGTCATTTATTAATAATTTTACTCTAAGTCTATTTTTGTTTGTGTGGCAAATCTAAAAAAACAAACAAAAAATCCCATCCTGATAACAGATTATGGCTGACTAAGGCTATGTTCACACTTAGTGCCGAGTATGGTGCCCAAGAACGATTCTCGCTGGGCACTAGTGTGAACACACCTTTTCTGCAAGTACTCGGACCAGAATTCAGGCACAGTATCCTGCCCAGGTACAAGATCGCGACCTTGTCCTTGAGTACTAAATGGCACTTGCATTCTTTGAGTACCCAATGTCTGAATGCAATACTACTTTGTGTCAGTGCTCAGGCATCAAGTGTGAACACAGCCTAAGAAAAAGGAGCTTACATGTTCGTTTCCCTTGGTAAATGAGTTAGTAAAAGTGCTAACGGCTCGGAGCATTAAAACATTAGAAACAACTGTTTTCAATTGAATATACAGTTTCATAGAAACGTTAAAACTCTCAACTGGCAGGAGACGAACCCTCAGATGGGGAAAAAAAAACATCACTTCTTACTTTAGTACTTTGGGAAGTGGCGTCTGATCCAGTTTGTACTGAATGACAGCAAGTTTACACAATGTCCGAAGAGATGGCTCTGTAAAATAAAGAAAAAAAATGAATTTTTCATCAATGCAAAGCAGTGCAATGGATGCCCTGGAATAAAAGCAGAACCAATCGTGGCTTGCTTACATACATGTACATGTAGTTTTTCGTGCTTTGCGCCAGCTACATGTATTTGCTTCGAGTCTTGATTGGTTCACTGCATTGTGTACATGTAATTTGTGTTTAGCCAGAGCGATTTATTCAGTTTGTGTTTAGAAACAATAAATTGAAATCTGCCCTAAATAACAGTTTATTCCAGAACATACTAATGCCTCCACAGACAAATCTGGGAATGAGTGGTGCCCAATGGGGTTATCACTGTGAGTTGTAAGCTTTGGTTTCTGAAATATGAGGTAGAAAGGAGTATCCCTACTTCTTCCCCCCCTCCCCTCCCTCCCCCACCCCTTACTCCCTGGATGGGATGCTACTCCATAGCAGACTACCCCTCTCCTACATTTTATCATGTCTCCTCAACAATTCACTGGTACTCAGATTTGTTCTCGACAAGGGTAGAGAGAGACACTGCCCTAGAACTGGCACAACACAACGAGTCCGGTGGGAAAAGAACCAAGACTTGTCAACCCAAGAACCACTAAATTAACCAGTCGGCCAACATGCATCTCACAGGGAGAAATTAAACCTCAATCTAACTAGTTGGACTAATAACAGTACATGTACATAACTGCTTCTCTACTTACCAAGATCTAAGATGTACAAATCTGAGTGATCTTGAAGGTTGTACTCGTCGTCCATTGGAGCTCCAGCTACAGGACTAACCATGAATAAAAACAAACAAAAACTGAGTACAGCGAGTCTGGAGACGTTACAGAAGTCGCACCCTGTTACCATGGTTATAGGATCTCAGAAGCGAATGAACAAACAAGAAGAATAATAGAGCGTTAAAAATGTAGAGTTAAGGAGAATGCATGTTGCTTTTATTTTCACTGCTACATGCTAAGTGACTGGGACCAGCAAGATGAACAACCTGATATCATTTACAACAGGGTGTAAACTGCACACATGTATTGTGTATTGAGCAAATCCATATCTTTAGGGTAAAATATGTGTAGGAAATGGAAGAAATAGAAATAGAAAAGAAGAAATAGACTAGGGTAGAGCCGGTTTGTTTCAGTCATGCGCACCAAACAGCAAACCTACCTTGTGCCGCCAAATATCATCAGCTTTGTTCCTATAAGACAACAGCAATGTCTTCTCCGCGGGCATGCGCCATGACCTGAGATGTCCAACTTTCTCCAAACGTTGGCATCTAAAATGGGTGTGCAAATACACGTTAAGTGAGTTACTGCTCTTGCTGTATGAGGAAGGTCTGAGAATCAGCCTGAAAAATTCTTACTGATGACGTAAACATGTGCTTCTTACTGATTGTCACTAGTATGTAAAAATTCATAGCTTAGCAACAACCCATCAGACACCAGCACAACACCATAAAGCCATGTCATCAGTGAGGAATGCTTTGAGAGATGTTTCAAATGTCTTCGTCAATTTTCGGAAGCCAGTTTACTAATTTGATCTGAAAAGTTACTTGCTGGTCCAGATTGTTTGTACAGTGTGTAGCGTTGGTAAAATCATACCTGTGTCTAAACTATACACCTCTCCATGATGCTTTCTTTCAAGTCCATTGTAACCACCAAAAACATAGATGTGCTTGCCGTAACAGACTGTAAAGATTCAAGCAAGTAGCAATCAGATTAAATGAACATGTAAGACATGTAATCTATTCGACAAAGCTTTTTTAAGCAATCAAATGAAACAGATAGAGTGTACATGCACAGATTAAAGTTGATCCGATACACTTGAAAATCATCAGCATCAATCAACCACTATTGTTACACTGCAGGATGAGTACTGCTCCTTTCGGCGAGGGGGGAGGGGTATTCCCAGAAAAATTGGGTAGGGGTGTGCAGCCCACTTCCCAAAACCCTTACCCTATTTATGACCAAAATCTGCGATTTTCCCTACCCTATTTATGACCTGACCAAAAATTCGAAACCCTATTTATGACCTGACCCCTAAATCAAAACCCTGTTTCAGACCTGCATTATAATTAGTTCCCTAGTTCAGACCAATGTTAAATTACCGTAAACATAATTTGTGAAGGGCCTTAGTTGATTTCCTTTTCAATAATGATGAAAAAGTGGCTTCTTCTTAAAAACATACCCATATCAAGGCTAGAGTGCAAAAACCATACTCTGTTTATGACAAAAAAACAGCTGGAAAAAACCATACCCTTTATGACTGCACAAATAAGTGAGAACCCCCCTCCCCCCCTGGTACTCCTCTAGGGAGTGAGGCTCATCACAGGTTACCCCTGCAGCACTTTTTCAAGATTTAAGTAACATATTCTTGGGTGGAGAGGGATAACAGTCTCTTTTCAAGAACACAGTGACTCTTACCAACAAACTCCTCTATAAATTCATTCATCTACACATATCAACTTGAAGTTAGCCAAGGTAAGTTAGCTGCTCTAGCGAGTTTCTGAAGCTCACATTTTAAGCTTTAGCCCTTCATGACAGCTCTGGCAAAGGGCAAACTCTTGAAATGGCAGTTAATATAATACGCCCCTTGCTGATAGGCCATCACATCACCCACATTGTACTTTTCATGAAACTATGGGCCATAACTTAAAGAATACCAGAAATGGAAAAAGTATGCCGAAAACATTAAAATGGCCAAGTTTGAGGCCTCTGGCATTAAAGAACAAGATTTTATGATGGTTTGAATTTTTAAATAATTAAGAAGATTTGTGTGGAAAAAGTTGTTGGAGAGCAAGACCTTGGTTTCCAGCAACATTTTCCATAGATACGTGTACCCTCTAAATTTTCTGAAAATTTAAACTGTTGTTTAAACTTACACTTAAATGCAAAGGGCGTAAAACTTGTCCGTTTTGCTATTTTCGATATGCTCTTTCCATTTCTATCATTCTTTAAGTTATAGCCCATAATATAGAAAAATTTTGTCAAAACATTTTGTCAAATGACCCCAGCTGCAAAGGGCCCATTACTGATAAATAGCTAAGTGTTTCATTTGCCCACCAGCTCATCCCAACAGTTTCTTTTAGAAACTAATAACTTTGTTCTTTTGATCAGTTTTACTTTGGCAAACTAAGCATAAGGCCACCGTACCTCCCTGCACAAATTATGAGAAAATGTTATAGATTTCAAGGGGAATTAAGGTCACACCCAGGTTGTCAACAATGACTAACCTGCTGAGTGGCTGCGTCGTCCAACAGGCAAATCTCCTGATGTTTTAAGCTTAAACCAACAGTTTTTAACTACAAGGAAAAAGATAATAATAATTTATTGATGACATCAGAAGAGAGACCACAACATTTAATAAAGGGTTTTGGTGAAACACAGTACTAAACCAACTCGACCCAACCTTCATGGAAAGATATTGAACTGCATGTAACTGTTGTATACAAAGTAAATCTTGGGTTTTAGAGGCCAAAAATCCTTTAGAAGAACCAGTGGCAGGGGTAAAAAACACAAAAATGAGTGCATCAAGGTTATGGTTCAATATACATGAAGTATGTTATGGTGAAGGTTTACGGTAGAAAGTGAAAGGTTACAGTTACATTTCAGGGTTAGGAACCTTGGTTAGCCTGGTTAAGGATACAGTAAGTGTTAACATATGCTACTGAATGAAAGGGATGTGGGCTTGTGTAGGGCTGTGGGGCGAGGTTTTTACTTTGTATTTGTCACAAATTTCTTGATTTCACTTACTAGAAAAGGAAACCCTCTGGTGAGCAAGCTTTACAAAAACCTTCTCTCCATCATAAATATTCCTACCTTTATACCTCCCCCCTGAAAATTTCCAGTAATTCTTATGTGGAAGGAGGGGATGAATACCTTTTGAATCAACTGTATGTAAATACTTTACATACATACCTGTATCAAACACTCTAACTGAATTGGAATAAACTTCCTGTCCTGAATGATACTGACCCATTCTATCACCTAGAAGACAACATGACAGATCAACATCCAGAATCTCTTTACAATATCAATAAAATGTTAACCACACAAGTGAGGAGAAACAACAAAATCGTTGACCATCTTGAGGATATTGTCAGGCTTGATGTTTAACCATGTTGAAATATAGTTTGATCACTACAGTTTGTACATCATGACATGCAACTACATGTACATGAAGATAAGCTGTCCATAGTAGCACTTCACATTCTCTCAGACTTTCATTATTGGTGGTGTAAACAGCATATTAGAAAGAACATATGTAATGTTAATTTAAATAAAACACCATATCGTATTGTATCATATCTTATCATATAAATCTACACATATTCCTGGCAAACCAACCTCGTCCTCCAAATATGTACATGTTTGTGCCAACAGCAGTCGCAGAATGGAAGTCTCTCCACTTGGCTGGTTTTCCCTAAAAACAATAAAACAAAATCATATTACCATGGACTGGTCACAGGAATTACCATTTAAACTTCTCTGGAGTGTGAAAGAGGGTTTACTGTTGCCCAGTAAAGCCCTGATGCTGAGATCACAACATAAATACAGTTGAAACCTGCTATTTTGAACTCTCTGTGGAAACAAAAAATAGTTTGAAATAAGTTCAAAATAGCCGATAGCAATGACTGAAAAGGCAAATCAAAGGGAAATGGTTGTGAGTTCAAAATAACAGGGAATTGAAAAAACTAAACATTTCGAAGTAGCAGGGTTCAACTGTTCAATATTATCAAAACAGTCTTCAAAATACTTACTGTTACTCTGGGTTTGTGCCACGTTAATGTTTGTGTGTCCAGATATTCAACAGAATTTGAGAAGCATTCCCCCTACACAATAATAACAGATGCGAAAATAACTTCAATTACAGTATTACTAAAGGTTCTTGATAGCACAAGTGTTGTAAATATTTTTAAAAACACAACAACGCTTTTCAGTTTTCAGAACATGTTTCAATGTTTCAAACATCATCATCAGCCATAATGAATATATAAGGTTTACAGAAAGATCGTTATTATATATGTAACAACCTATACAATGAGCCTTTATAAATTTAAATTAACGTAAAATGCAAACTTAGTTAAACTAACCAGTAAAAATTTTGAAAAGAACAATAGTGAAAAACCACTAAGCTGAAATAGATACATTTAAAAGTGTAACAATAAATTGACATGCTCAACTTGTTTGTTGAGTTCTGGATTTAACCGTTCAATATGAAAACTCTCCTTGATTTTAAGTTGTGAGAAAGTCTTAGCAAAATCAATAATTTTAAAACTGGAGGCATCACAATTGTCTCAACATTGCTTAGAACAATTGAGATGTTTAAAAACATGGGAATTTTTGTAAACCTTATATATTCATTATAGCTGATGATGATGTTTGAAACATCGAAACATGTTCCGAAAACTGAAAAGCGTTGTTGTGTTTTTAAAAATAATTACAGTATTGTACATGTAAACCAACACTCTTTCACAGATATTAACAACCAAAGAACACAACCAACAATAGGAGCTGTCATTCACCACTTTAGAAACGAGAAGAAATCTGACGTGGGTCAAATCTCATTGTCATTTGTGAGATCGTTCCTGGGGACAATCTGCTTTCTCATCTATTGTTTTGTCCACAGTAACCACGAGTGATTAAATGACATGAGGCTACCCTGAGTACCCTCACTCAAGTCGTGTCAGTAGAGAAACTTAGACTACAAGAGTTTCATCACGCAGTAACCAATCTCTCACCTCAGAAGTCGAGTTAACTTTACAATGTACATGTAGGAAAACAGTGAACTTTCTATACAATGTACATGTAATACTAATCTTCCAAAACTGACTTTGACATATATTTTATTCCACCATCACTTGTGCACAAAGAAACCCTGAATGTGTTGGATCTGTTATATGTACAATATATTATAAAGAACTAAACATTAATATTTAATATTTTTACCTCTTCTTCATATCCACCAAAGATATATATCCTAGATTCAATAACACAAGCTGAATGCCCATCTCTCGCAGCAGGTGGTTTTCCTTGAACTTTAGGTTTGGACCATGTTAAACTCTCTGATAATAATGAAAAAAACATTTACCTCACCAGTCAGTTACGCCATTCATTACTGGTACAGCCCCTCCAGTAAGAAAAATCCTGGATCCACCCCTGATAGTATTAGGCCACTTGGCTACACCTTGTTGACTATTTGCTCAGAGAAAACTTGGGCCCATGGTCTAATTGTTAGAATACATAATTGTTTAACATAGTTAACACCTCACCTGTATCAAAACAGTATAAAATATTACAAGCACCATGGGTATCATTCCTGCCACCAAATATGTATACCAAATCACCAATGGCTGACGCACTGTGACCATACCTCATGTACGGAACACAGTCGTTGCATGCGCAAGATACAGGGGGAAGCTTCATCCAGCGGCATGGAACTGTAAGAAAATTAGAAAATCTAAATATCTATTATTGCAATTGTCTCATGTGGGGAAATTTAACTCTAGTCAAGCAGCCCTGGCCCTGGCCAGGGACACTGTGCTGTGTTGATTTTGGGCAAGGCATACACCCAGGTGTATATTAAAGGATTACCAGCAAACTGTTAGGGCAGCCTGATAAAAGAGACTGACTTGTACTGGACTACCCTGCAGGACAGAGATTCTACGACATCTCTTTCTGCTCAATGAGAGACGAGAGGGAACCTCTGCTCACAATCACTTACATTCCCATTGTGTATGCACAAAGTGCATCACAATGTCACATATTCTGTTATTCATCGAGCAAAAGTTTGAATTTGACGAATGTGTGTGCAGTGTTGACAATTTTAACCATTACAGGTCAGCAGATATTTTTAGCAGTCTCCCAAAGGTTTAATATGACCCATTTGAATCAACAGAAAATGTGTCATAAGAGCATGAATGTTAATGTGATCAAGAAGGACTGATGAGAAATATGAACACGATGTTGATCAGTTCATGACACATAATGTTATCAGACGTTTGGAAAGTACGGTGGCCTTATGGTTAGTGCACAACACTCCAGACTGAGTTACCCCAGTAGCAGCCCTGACCACTGGGTCACTGCACTGTGTTCGTGGGCAAGAAACTGTAAATCCTATCCAGGGAGGTGTAGAAATACTCCTCATCACTATGGAAATGGGAAATAAGCATCAGCTGATAGGCTAGTACGTCTGAATACAAACTTAACCCGCTCGTAACAGGAGATAATTGGGAGCTACACATAGCTGAAATACAAGCATTATATTGTATGCATATTATATTGCAAGTGAGGGCCATCTTAGTTTAAGAAGACAAGCAAAGCTACTGGAGTGAGTGGAAAAAAGAAACCTTGATATAGAGGGTTGAAACTTGAAGATACTAAAACCCTGTGCGCAACAGGTTAACAAAAACCATGTTGATGAGAGCATGTTTCTGCTGCACACAAACTATTCACAAAACATGTATATGCAAATGTAAGTTCACAGAAATTTTCCTGACATCATGAAAATTTTGAGTAAGAAGATTTGTACAGATAAGCTCTCTTCTAATCCACACAGAAACTTCTTTAGTTAAATTAGAATACAATCTCATTCTTAGAGAAGATTGGTAAAAAAATAGTATTCTACGTTAACTGTTAAAAATACTTAAAATTGTATCTATTTAACAAAAATCTTCATAAATTGTCTAGCTTGAATGCTAATTGGATAATTACTTGTCGGTTGACTGTCCTCACCAATATAGTGCTTTACAAAATACATAAAAAGCTCATTATCACACTCTGAACTATCCAATATTATGTGTCCCATGCAAGTTGAAAAGAAAGTGACTTGCCTTTAAAGCTGTGCTACAGGTAAGTCCCCCACTATTACCCTTTGAGCATAAATTTCCAATAACCTTTTTCTCAAAATTCGAATTTACCAAGTTTATTTTTTTTACGCAATGGCAGTAAGCACACGGGAGATTGTTGCAGCAAACTAATATCAAAAGAAACATATAGCGGTAATTAACGATAATTGCTATGAGCTTGAATCTAAACGAAAACAACTGAATTCATGTACCGTGTACATTTACGTGTAGTATTCTAGATAGCTCACACGCAATGATAAAATAGAACTACACCTGACTATGTAGAGTGAGACGTTAAGACTAATAGAGGCGAAGTTTATAACTGTTTTCCCTTTTGTCAAGCTTGTAATGTTATTTTTAGCACAGAAACAATAACAATCTTCCCACTGGCTTGTGGCAACATGATTTATTCATCACAAATACTGGAAAATTAGAATTCTTCCCCATAAACAACCTCCATGCATACATGTGTTTTCTCCATCTTGCGTATTTAGTTTTGAAGAAGATTACGATTTAGGAAACGGTGTACCCATTTATGAATTTAGTGCAAAGATTAAATTTTTGCCAGCTAAGCAGATGCTTTTCACTGTCAAATAGCTGGCACGCATCGAGGCGAAAACAACGCATTTCCGGTCTGATATCTGTTGTTCCACCTTTAAAGACCTTCGAACACAAGCACGTTCAAAACTTCGACGGCGCTCATAATATGCACACTTTGCGTAGAATTTATATAAATCCAAACCCACTTTTCAAAAACTTACCTGTATCGAAAACGTGGACATCAATGTTGACTATTTGGTTATATTCTTCTCCAGTGCAGTAACCACCAAAACTAAAGATGAAGCGATTTCGAACGCTCACTGCAGCATGATTTACTCGCCTAGGGCCACCTTCAACTTCTTGAGTCCATCTTATGGCCATAACTGAATAATCTTAATCTTAAACGTACCTTTAAAGAATCTCTAAAAACTGAACAAGCTAAAATCACTTCAACTAAAAGAGCCACTGCGTGAAAAGGTAAGTGGACCGAGCAGAAAAATATCCCACGATTTGAGAATATTATATGGCAGGACTGGTCAGCGGAGTAAGATAATCAGCAGTTGTAGTTGACATATCATGTAAGATGGAAACAAACAGTCTACATTTAGCGTTGAGCTCCAGCACTTTTCAGCACTTTTACTATTCAGTACTCCCACTTTTTTTCAGTTGATACTATTATAATGGCATCAAACGAATGCCCAATCATTAGCAATCAGGTTATGGTCATTTTCCTGATGCAAAGGTTACCATAACAACAGCACAAGACGCTCAGAACACCCTTAAGTTTAGCTTTTAGTGCTTATAACTCATAAACGCTTTCGGTCCTGAGTGGCCTATTGTTGTCTGAAATTGTGGTTAGCATGTTAAGAGCCACTTAAGTCGCTCGAAAATTTAAGGTGACAAATTGTCAGGATTCAATATCGGCTGATTTTTCGCTTGGCCTACCAGCGGTCTTGTCGGCCAAGAAACGTTTTCTCGTGGTATACTTCATTACCTGCAATATCCTACGAGTCACTTGTAATTGTATTTTCTCGGTACATGAGCCTTTCCTTTACGCGAGTTTATATACCAAGAAAATACTACTGACAAGTGGAGTATTTCATGGCATACCACGAGAAAGTGCTGCATAACTCAGTTTATACCACGCCACAAAAATACAGCTGTCGTGTATTCTGATTGGCTGTATTTTCTGTGGCATGGTAGAAAAGGTCATATTCCAGCCGGGATTTTGCGAGATAATCGCTGATAAACCACACGGGAGGTTTAACTGAGCCGAGTTCTTACAGTAATAGGATTCATTAGCGGTTTCCACACGGGATTCCACTTTTTAAATCTTGCCTGACTTAACACTTTAAATTACTGAGATCGCATGCCCCCGGAGCTAATGAAGTTAAGGGCAACCGTTGCCTTTGCATGCAAAAGTGAGTGACAAGATCTAGAGTTTGCTCCTGCATGGGACAACTCCAGGAGTTATTCTTTTATCATGATTATCTGGTGGCTGAAAGCCCGATCCCAAAGCTATTCTCCCTTTTTTCTTCTTTCACCCCTTGATGCAAAAAAGCCTTTGTGGCTGCTCAGATTTGACTGAGATACAGAAAACTGAAAATCTCTGCAGCCTGATCAGGTGAATCAAAATCGCGACCGAAACCTAGTGTTTCAGATCAAAAGCCAACCGTCACTTAGTTCTGTAGTTTATCGGCTTATTTATCAGTTGCAGTAGCAACTGAACCGTATTTCGTTTACTACTATGATAAAAGGAACGGTCACATACCTGATTGCTGCCTTATTGGGGGACCAGAGTATCCCAATCCCGTTAGCCTCTTGCAGGCGTTCAGTTAGTTGGGGCACCGCGTAAAAACGGCAGAGCGAAATAGAGAGCGCTGTGCTCCAACTAATTGAACGCCGGAATCGTATAAAAATTCAGTTTCAAAAACTAACAATTTTCCTACTCGATATCCCAGAAAATCTGTTCTAAATATCCCTTATCCCATTAATTTTTCCCCAGCTATATCTAGATATCCCGTATTCCAAAAATCCCTAATAGGGCCTTTATACTGACTTTCATTGCTATATAGCGCGGTCTCGCCAGCTGTGTTGTAATATCCTGTCTTGGTTATTATAACTTGATATGATAAGGTCGGTAACAAGAACCGAGGTGGTTTAATTATTGGATTATAATCTGACAAATGTGTTTAGCTTTCAATATTGTTAAATACTTGTTATAATAAATATCTTGTTCTAATATTATCATGGATTAAGTTGTCTACAACTGAAATTCCGTTATATAAATGTTGAACACCTCTCTAAGAACTCGAGCTGATCCTGAACTTGACAGCTTTTGTAGAGATCCGAGGGAGTACTCTCAGAAAAATTGGGTGGGGGTGTGCGGCCCGCTTTCCAAAACTCTTAGCCTGTTTAAGACCAAAATGTCAGTGCGATTTTCCCAACCCTATTTATGACCTATGGCCTTAGGTGTCCTGCGGGGCACGATGAGGAATGAGATTTATGACCTGACCAAAATTTCGATTCCCTATTGAAGACCTGACCCTTAAATCAATACCCTATTTCAGACCTGCTTTACTTGAATTACTTCTATAGTTCAGACCAATGTTGAAGTCAATGTTCATATTTCTTATTAGGTAGGATGGCGCGCGTCCTCTAAAAAACATACCCAATTCAAGACTAGAGCGCAAAAACCATACCCTATTTATGACCAAAATGGCCAAAATCGATACCCTAACGGCTAACTGAAAACTATACCCTTTGGGACCGCACATACCTATATAGCCCATAAAGGAGTCCTTCCCCCACCCCCCGCCTCCGAGCTGATCACCTCAACCGTTACGTTGAAACAACACGTGTTTGAGCCACCTACTGTAGAACTTTCTTTGAGTGACTACCTTGGAAAGGTAGTCACGAGAATGGACAGAATGAAACCTTGCTATAATTAACGACCATCCGCTGAAAAGGTAGGTCGCTAACGAGAGCGAGAGCTTTCACATGCCAAAGAAATTACGAAGACAGTGTTGTACTAAAACATTTCAAAGTTCCCCTACTCCACTGAACAGACATTTTAAACCCATTTTCCAACGAGGACGCTATTAGTCTAATGATCTCCCTGTTACCAATAAGCGTCCCGTTCTGAAAAAAGTTCCCATTTCCTCATAAATACTCGTGTTCTATATATAACAAGCGTGGCTATTCTACCTAGAGTAGATAGAGTTTCAATTCTAATAAGCGCCCGTATTCAAGATAAGACTGATGAGCGCTCCTATTATATTCTAGCACGCGTGGCTAAGAGTGACCGTCTAAATCAGAATGGTTACACCCTTTTGCGTGGCTGAGATGCACGGCAAGTCCGATCACAGAACAGAGATCCGATGGCCTCGCACTGATTATGGGAGGCCTAATAGAATAAAGGTAATTCAGTTAAGATCACTAGCGGCTCGGTAGAGGAATTCCATTTTTGTTTTTACGAATTTTTAATCCTGCTCAGAAGACGATCTCATGAACGCGTTTAGAAAAATATTATTTTAAGAAATCGCAGAACGAGTAAAAATAACACGCGACTACAATGCTAACTCTGAGGTGCACATTGTTAAGTTGGATATATGTTCGACGAGATTGTATGGAATATAGGTGTTATTATACATAAAAACTAAACTTAGATGAGAAGTCTACCTTTATAGTGTAAACCTTATTGAGAGTCAATATAGCATTCAATAGAAATCTGTGACGTGATTAAAGCAACGTCAAATGGTCGATTCATGGAATCAAAGCTAAATAGCTGTATTTGCTGTGAGATTGGAGCTATCCTATCCCGAACCGTGAAGAGAATGAGGAAAACTCTCAGCTCTCCCCAATTTTCTGTAGGCCTGGACAGTGACTCGATCACCCCTTGGGAAGAAGGAGTCCTACATAAAAAGGACGGAGGTGCTCGTTGAAAATTTTGAAAAGAACCTCCAAGAGGTGCCAAGGTACTGTTTTGTGAGCGAGGCTTGAAATGTTTTTCACCCCTAAGAGGTACCAATTTTAAAACAAAACATTTTTTCTGCTCAATACCCTAAAAGGCACCGCAAAGCTCCGCTGTGGACCTTTCGGGCTGAACACCATAAGAGGTGTCAAAACTACTTTCTTACCCCTAAAAAGTACGACGAGCACTCCCCGTGCTTTTTTATTTGGGACTACCTCCTCCGGGGGGGGGGGGCGGGCACTCACCGTCCGACTTCGAGAAAGAAGCAAAACTAACAGCCTGAAAATGCACGTTACAATCTACGAAAAATGAATCAGTCAGTGAATCAATGTTTACACCAAAAAAATCAAAGCTGCAATCTCAGAAAATATAGAATCATTTTAATCGCATAAGCTCTAGCCCTTAGAAGACTGACTAAAGTTCTACAAGTTGGAATATTGCAATATTTAATCAAAACTGTCCTAGCATTTCAAGTTGCCTTCAGTACTATTTATACTTCAAGTGTGCCTGTTTGTCCCCTAGTACGTGCTTCGTCTGACTCTGAACTGCGTCACTGATCTGGCAAGAAAACAGAACCTTATCTAGTCTTTTATGTGTCGCATCTCAGTTTATTTACGTTTGACACTTTTCTCGAACCCATTATATACACCCATTTCAGCGTTTTTAAAATAATTTTATCTTACAAATGTGACCCGTGGAAAAATATACAGACAAACTGCGAATGCTTCAGAAATTCAACTTTGCGGTAAGTTATCTGGAATTGGATTGCCAAATAACAATACATTTGTTTCAAGTTGTGTTCGTCTCTGTTTCGAGATGGCGGGAATAAAAGAGACCGCGCAACCAAGCGAACGTGTGTAGAATACATAATTACAGATATTTATATCGGCAAAGGGTTTTGTTTGGGCTGTGTGATAAGTGACTTAATTAATGGATGACGTTCTTTGTCAGGCGACTTAGTATCCCTAGAAATATCTTATTAAACTTTGTTGACAGCTTACCAAGATATTTACAGGGAAGTCCTAAAAAAATATCCTCATAGGTCAATTTTTGTAAAAACAACAAGAACTCTAGCCCTAACAGTCTCGTCAAGTCTACCAAGACTTTGAAGGTCGAGGTAAGGCAATAAATTCTGTATCAGTCTCTTCAGGTGAATATTGAAACACAAAACGTTAAACTAGAGATAAAAAATCATTTTTCCAAATGATCACACTTGGTAGGTCATACGAGACGTTGTTTCAACAAAGTTGATCGCACTACACTGCCATGCTTTATCTACTCCAAGGTTTTCTCACTCTGGATTGGAAATGAGTATCGTTTTTTGAAAAGAACTCTTTCCTTTATTATTAATACTCATCTCGCTCTTTAATTACAGAGAGGTGCTGGTAATTTACATAAGAAATTTTGAAGTCCTTGTCAGGTCTGAAAATCACATGTTTGGCCCTTCCATGAGTAAGGACAACAGAGCGGTCATACACGTACCTTCAATACTAAACACTTAGGGCATACCTCATTCCTCAGACCAGCATTGTGTACAACGCGCAAAATTATGCATTTCCCGATTGTGCAAGTACTCTTCGACCTTTTCGGCATAATCTTGGAAAATGAGCATTTCCACTGTACTCTTTGTGCATGGAAGTACTTCTTTTTGAATAATCGGGCATATTTTTGTTAGGTTTATTAGCTAAAAATTCAACTTCGTTTAATGACGTGTAAGTTTCAAAGTCTATTACTACAACACAGTGCCTTGAATTAATTGTTTTCTCGCTTAGTTTCAAGGAAATCTGAGATTCACCCACGTTTTGCTGCGTTCGTGCCCAGGCGTTTCGGCGAATTGCATTTTCTCTTTTTTTTTTTTTTGGCGAGGGCGGGGGGGGGGGGGGCAGTTGGCACATAGAAATTATTTCACTTATGTTTGGTGGACAATATCAGCTCAGTTTTAAGGAAAACGAGTTAAGGTGGCATCTAGAAGGAAGGTATTGTTTAACGGTCGGCTTATATATATATTTTTACACACCATATCGTCAAAACGTCACGAGCAATTCCAACAAAAATGTATGACTAAACTGGCCTTTACAATCTGTCAATCACAATTATAACCCGTTTACTGGTAAAACCGACAAATTCAAGCCAAGGGACGGCAGTTACTTGTACAAGTTCTGACGTCTCAATTTATACGGCAGAAGATTTCTACCTCGATCCCAGGCTCGGATCCCAGATTGAAATCGAGGCCCCGTCCACGCTTTCCCGGATGAATATGAAAATGGAGGTTTCACTCTGAAAACACATCAAATGTTTTCCGTCTACACCAACACCGGAGGAATTTAACGACCACCAGTCATTTTGATTTGTGTTTGAGGAAAACTTGGCAGGGAAATCACATGATTACCGTAACGCCATCGTTTTCGAAAAGCTCCGTTTTCAAAACGTTTTCCATCGACACAAAAACGAAAAGCCGGTGTTTTCAAATTCCTCCGGTTTCAAGAGCGCCTAACCGTAGAAAAAAAGCTGTGTTTTCAAATTTCTCCGTCGTAGCGTGGCGCTGCAACATGGCCTAGGAAGATGATTCCGAAAACCAACTGATAAAGCGATAGAGCGGGTTTAGGCTGGTTTTCAATACGCATGAGCAACATCCGCAGACGCAGTAAGATGTTGATAACTAGCCAGACTCGTACCCAGTCGCTATTTAATTACGTATTTTTTGGGGAGAGAAGATTGGATTCTAGGGTGGATTAAGGTGCGCGAGGTATCATGCGAAGGGTCGAAGTAAAAATAGCTATTTTTCTTCCGCCTCTTCCCATAACTCCCCCACAAGCTCCACTTGATCCAGACCGCTTTCTCTTTGAAACAATCCAATATGACCCGTAAATAGTGACTGGGTGCTAGTCTGATAACTAAATTTGCCTAACCAAAGGCACCACATAAGAACACCTTCCTGAATTTGTACTCTGAAAATCGAAAAAAGTATCTCAACCTTCCCTACTATTGAAACTTTTCCTCAAAAATATCACTTTCCTCGACGTTGAAGTGATTAGTTTTCGAACACGCACAAAGGCCACTAAACGGCTTACAAAACCGCCAAAGGAAGTAGGAATGTAGAAAACGAAATCTGCTTATTTTGCTTTCTGCCCACGGTAGAACTGAAATTTAAAATATTGCCTGAACACATTGAATGAGATTTTTGAGACTTTGGCGAACATTTTCCGGGTGCTGGCCACAAATAAACATCTCTGGGATTTAATTGCGTCATTTTTTACTCCAGCTACGACCTTTAGGGTATGGTCCTTTAAATCTGGAAAATTCTAACCTTGCATAGATAAAACTTGTATATTAACATTGAAAAAACATTGTTTATAACGCGAGAGAAAATATTGCAAAAAGACGTCATTACTAAGAAATGTCAATTCTATGATACAAAAGTCAGAGGATTTATTTACATGATAAATATTTGCACATTGCACATATGACGAAAATTCGTCATGTTTTCTGAACGAGTAAGGAACTGAACACAGCTTCTTAAATCACCGCTTTTCAAAATTGTATTACATCTTTGCGTTGAGCCAAAACCACTGGCACTTGGTAAACTTAAAATAAATCAATTTTAAATATTCGCACCCAGTCCCTTGCTTGTTTAGAACATGGCTAATATCCTCGTATAGTCTATGAGCATGCGCACGGGTTAGCTTTGTAGATCTTTGTACAAGGTCCCGCCCTGTCTGGGTTGGCAAGCCGGTTTACATATCCCCCACATGGCACCATCAGCGAGATAACAACAGTCCCAGAGCTCCGCGAATTTCGGAGATTAAAAAAACATTTGCACATTCAAAGTGTACTTAACGAGCACGCGAGACAATTCTGATCTCCTTTTGTGTTTGTTCGGAGCTTCTTGTGTGCCTAGAGAGCTGATCAGTAACATCGCACGGGGAATCTCTTTGACATTGGTTGGAATTTCGCTGCTAGAATCTAGCGATCATCTCAGAGGACTTAACCGCACGGTGCTGCATTTGAAACAATTATCGTGAGTAATTCTAGATTGCGATTTAATGTATGGAGGTCTTGGTCGTGTTTGTTGTATTGCTTGAAATTGGTTGTTGACGAAATATTATCTATTAAATGTCCGCTAACCGTTCGAAGAACATGTTTTCACCTTAGGTGGTCGAGAAAGGGGATCTTATTTAACGACACGCACACGGGCGAAAGAAAATTGTGCGAAAAATGCATTTCGTGAAGGGAAACCTCTTTGAAACTAAATCCCCTTCTCTGATATGCGATTAAACCCCAAAAATGCAAATGGAGGACTAATGTTGTAAGATGTAAAAAGTAATTTCACGGTTGCCACTTAATTTTGTTTCATTCAAAGTTCTTTTCTAGGTAAGAGTCATGGCGCTCTTCTAAAATTAAGCAGCTGGCTATTTCGTTTTTGATCTTAGAAGCAAGCTTGCATAATTAAAAAGTGGTTTTGGTGAAAACGATTATGAGACAAATCGCAGCCCATACTTGAGCTAAACAATCTGTGTGGTAAGCTTGGCTGTCTGCCTAAGAGTTTTCTTCGGTTAGAGGGTTAATTCTGCGAGATTAAAATCAGTGTTTGAGACCGCTTTTACGCCATCACCGCTAAAACCTACATTAATAAATATATTACCTAATCTGTCGCCATAACAGAAAAGTAGAAAATACTGGTAACAGAGTCAATTTGATTGCAAACATCGAACATCGAACTTTGTAAAATTCTATAAAACTTTACAGGAAAACAGAACATGCAAATTTAGAAACTATTCAAATTCATAAAAATAATTACTGAGTTGATTTAGTTGAAGTATGTTTCCTGTAACTGATCTGTTTGTTCAAATTGTACTTTTTCAGTGCAGTACTGTAAGCAATTTCAGTCTTTCTCCATGGTAAGTTACCTGAAATGAAAAATACAAAACTAAGGAAGCAACTTTCAAATGAAGCATTGTTCACAGTATGCCGTGTGGTTACAGTAAATAAATATCTGAGTAGTTTTCAAGAAATCCAAAACAAATTTCTCTTTTCTTAGCTTTTTAGCTTCTGTCGGAAGCGACTTTTCCTGTCTGAAAGAAGAGAAAAAAAACCGTAGCATGTATAGACGCAAAGATGTCCAGTTTGTATCGCGCTCAGCTCCCGGCACATGATCAAAAAAACTTGCTTCTGTTATTGCGAAACCACAGCCTCGAACAAAGAAACGAAATAAAACGAGAGGGAGATAAAATAAGAAAACTTTCAATAACATGAAAAAATAGTTCGCGATCCGTTTTTGATTACACCTTAATCACCTGAATAAAATTGTTTATGATTATCTCGCCGGAGTGGCGCACTTTTTGTAGAAATTGGCTCCACAAAATGAAATACTTATTAATGTATCTCGTTTATGATCGTTAGCCAACTGTCGCTGTACATCTTTAAGGCAAGCTAGCGATTAAAATCCTGTCGGTCTTTCTGAGAGCCAGCCCACTTGTAAATGCTCGGGCGGTAAAAATACTGATAAAAAAAAAAATAGACTTTTTAGTTACGGTTCAGCTAAACTCTTTCAAAAGAGTCTGCAGTGATTCTGTCGATGACAAGTTTACGGCCTTCAAGTTCCGTTCAATACGATGATGAAAATTAAACTGCTTACTCCTTATGCATAAAAGCCTTCTGTAATCACACCTGTACATGCTCTCTTTGTTTCGAAAGCTGACTGTACTGTTCTGTGAAGGCGAAGCCACAGAAACCTCAGTGATTGCTGCATCAAGCGAAACAAAGAAATTAATAATCCGTGAAAAAAAAGCCAACTCAAAACGCGCTTTGATAGTTTTCTGTCTTGTTGCCATAGCACCAAAGTTGATTTTGAAAAACTAATAAAGTTTCACAACAAACACAAAAGCAAATTTAATGATATTCCACAATTGACCCTCGGGCAGCACTAAGCATAGTCAGCAAAACGTAAACCCAGACTTCACCTGGCTCTGAATTTCTTGTCGACGGAAAACCCCAAAGAGCCGTTAAAATACATCTGTTGTTTTTCGTAGGAAACATACACGAGTAGGCCAGACATCTGCATATGTTGCGACGCAGTTCGGGCTTTCAAAGATACGCCAGTCACGTATACACTTTAAAGCGGAAATTTTTTTTGCCTTAGGAGACACTTAAACTGCTCATAAAAACGCACTTTAGACCCTGTCGGAAAATTCAAATTGAAATCAATTAACAAAACCATGCCGCGCAAAATAGCGAGAAACATAAATTAAAAACCAGGAGGAGCTGAAAAAGATTTTACAGAAAAGCTTGCTTTATACATATTGTCTAAAGATCGAAGGAGCCTCTGCTCGCAGGGCACTTTCTACAATTCTCTCAAAACAATTGAAATCGTGTTTAATTCAAACTGGTTTGTCAAGTTTCCTTCTCACTCAATTGTTTCGAGAACACTTAAATTGCGCAACTTTTTTTAAAAACCACTCAGATAGGTTTTCGTCTTCGATTATTACGCCGTATAGTCTTGACTTTCAGGCGTAATTTAGCTCGTACTTTTGGGGATGGTTACGAGATATTTCCCACTCTTCATGGTTGGATACAGGTTTGCAAGAGTTTAACATGCTAGTTGTAATTTTAAAAATTTCTTCTCTAATAAACCGGCAAACAAAGTCGCGAATATTAACACTGTACTTAACGTGGTACTGTATCTGATACTTTTTACTTCATTGCCTTTGAATGGTATGCTTTTAACTCAGTTTTCTGCCTATTTTGGTGTTCTTTTAGAGGTCCAGTTTAAGAATGCCAGATTAGAACCAGGAATAATTAACAGTGGGAATTGAAACACATCTATAAGTTATCACACTCTACATGTCAACGCGTCAAGTTTTGTTCAGAATTCAGGTAATATTTAATTCATAGAAAAAAATTCGAACGTTCTGTGTCTGATCAACACATCCTCCACGAGAATTTACTAGTCATGTTTTATAGATAGTCTCAACTTGGTATACCCTAGGCCCGTTTTCACAAATATCCGGATATTTTTCTGGACATTCAAAAGTTTCCAAGATAATTAGAAAATATTAAGATATTTAGAAAATTTAGGGATATTTAGAAATGTTCAGAGCTCTTTTGGCTTAACCATATGTTTTCAGCCTCGCTATTGATTTTCTTGAAACAATACGCAGTTCTGTGCCAGAAACAATCCAGATCAGCAATTTAATTTAATTTCCCAGTTGAAAAATGTATTCTGGTAACATGGAAGTGCCTGAATCTGCTTCCTCGACTCCTCTAGCGTTTGACTGAGGAGGGGAAACGACTTTTGGTTCGAGTTATCGGGAGGTTCGAAAAACTGAGGGTTCGAGAAGTCGGGATTCCACTGTAATTAGAAATTGGAAAATTTAACGTTGTTTTCAGGGTCGGATCAGAGTAAATTTATATCTAAACGGGGACCGCGGTTGATCAAAAGTTTTCGCGAAGCTCAGACTCCGATTTAGAAAAGAACGTCACATCTTGCAGAAGGTATCACTCAAGCTCTCTCTGCGTTCAGTGGAAACTGTACGTGCTTAGCTATCTTTTGCACTCCGAACATGCTGTTATTACTACAAAAATTCAACGAATCGGATTCCAAATGGTTAATTAATCGGCAAGGTAGATGGACGTGTTGACAACTGTCTTAGACATTTCGACGCCAAGTGTGAAAGGTTTCAACGCAAGGATTTTAAAAAACCAAAAATCCCATTCATATGTTTCATTTCAATTCCCGAAAGGGTCAAGGGTCGCTGGGTGTGAGAAAGACAAATATCGTCTCTAATCATGTAATTTTACGAAATTTTTGAAAGAAAATACTAGAGGGCTGCACGACAGAATTAAATTGCTACTGTATTTCAAGATCGTGTTTGCGGAAAGATTGAATAAAGAAAATTCTATGGTCAAGAACACTTTTATGGCGACCGTAGGTACAGATGGAACAGCTTAAAAGAGGTAAGAAACTGTCATCCGATTTTAATATCTAGTGACTTGTTACTGACACGTGCTGGTTCACAACTGTATCATAAGGTTAAGTATTACGTCTCAGGTGTACACGCGATATTTTCACGTGCCAAACACAAAATCACGCGCTCCAGAAAAATCTACGATGTTGATACGTATCGAGACAGAAAGTTGCAATTATTCTGGTTGGAAACTATTACTACACGGAGAGAATACGTTTTCTAGAAATGAAATTTCCGTTGAATCTTGGTCACAACAACGCAGTTTCCATCCGTCACTATCTAAGACATGACCAGAACTAATTTAAGGAGCTTAAATTAGAATAGCTGGGCAGAGAAATAAGGATTTGCAGAGAAGACACACATTTTTTTGAAATAATTTTGAGCGATAAATATTATGTGTTATCGCTAACCAGATAAGTTGGGATTTGACCTCTTTGCAGTACCCAGAGTCTTAAAAGTGTCCAGCTTCGAAATAGAAGAAAAATAAACCAGGAGTTATAAATGACGTAAAGTTGGTATATGAAAAGAATGGTGAAGAAATCACATGTTTTAATGATGTCTAATAATAACAAAATCGCACGAGGCGTATTTTACGGTGGTAAACGAAGCAACAGCATGGAGCTGATGGGCGAAACGATATCTCAACGAAAGGCGTGCTAATTTCTTATTTTCCAGTATCAGCCTTGTCCTCACTTGTAACGCAAGCAGGTTAAGCATACATAAGAAGCTTCTGCGCTAGTGGGAATGACTACGACATAAGCATAAGCATAAGCGTTTGTCTTATGCTTATGCTTCTAATGCTTATGTTTAGTGAGGACACGGTTGGCATAAACATTAAGTGCTGGCTGATTGGCTGAAAGTCTTTCGCTTATGCTCATATTTATGCTAACAAGTCTCCACTGGACACAATTAACAGCGACAAGAGCATAAGCATAACAAGAACGCAAGGTTTGGTTATTCTAGCTTATGCTTGTGCTTATGTCGCAGCCGTCCTCAGTCCTCACAAGAGCATAAGCTTCTTTTATGCCAATGCTTATGTTAATGCTTGCGTTGCTAGTGAGGGACCGGCCTTTAGAGCTTTGCCATACATGGGAATGCTTGGCTGGAAATGAATACTCCATTTTTATAGCTTCCTAAGTCCCATTCGCAGAACGACGAGGAAATTTGAAAACTCAACAGTCACCGGTCAGCTGCCCAATCATTTTGGATTTGTGTTCACGGAAAACTTGGTCAGGGAAATCAAAAGTTTATCGAGACCTCATCGTTTTTAAAAAGCTCCGTTCCGTTCTCAAAGTATGATTCCGTCCGCACTAAAACGCGAAGCCGACGTTTTCAAATTCCTCCGGTTTGAAGAGCGTTTTCGGAAAGTTCCGTTTTCGTGACGGATTAGTGTGGACGGTAGGCCTAACCATAGAAATAAAGCTGCGTTTTCAAATATTCGAAAATGTCTCCGGCGTAGTGTAGATGGGGCCTAAAAGGAATATTCACCTCAATGATTTTATTCCTTAGAAGAAAACGTACTTTGCGTATCATGTTTTTAGCTTTATCGCGGTTGACCGGAGACCTGGTCAGCTGGTTGAAAATGGGGAAGGGGGGAAGGCGAAGAGAGAAGAGGAAAGGAGAGCGGTTAGTGGTGAACGTATCCCAGATAAGAACACCACTGAACAGCGAACAGAGCAAAGGATTAATCAAGTACATGCCTACTGACTAATCAAGTAACCAAGAAAGTACTAAATGCCCATATTTCAGCATAAAAATACCAAACACGCAGTCCCCGTTTCTTGTCAAATGTTAGCCTAAGTCCCTGCTCGACTCTGATAGAATTCATTTATAATCTTTTATTTGTAATTAAAATACTGATAACTCCATTAACCTTGGTGCATGGATTAAGGGATCAATGCGCTAGAATGACTAGAATTTCTTGACACGTTATCTTCGTCGCGACCGTCACGTACAGCACATTAGAAAACATTTACCTAAAGTTTTTCTAGTTCCTCGCTCGTAATCCGTCTTAATCTTTTCCAATCCTAACCTCATGGCTCTTTTTCTACCTTAGTATAAAACTATTATTTTCAGGTTCCCTTCGATGTGTAGGTATCTATCAGACTTACAGTTAACTCATTAATTATGTAATAAATCTTTTTTTGTATATCGTGACCTAACTGTTTTAAATAGCACTCGCTGATTGCGCAATTTCAATAAAGACGCGTCGAAAAAGACGAGAAACGAAAACTGGAAAAGACTTTGTTTTAACTGTTACACATGCCCACCGACATTGGGATCGTACAACAGCTAGCGAGGAAAGAAGTTTAAGTTTTGTTCACGTAAAGGGCGTGTAATTTCTTCTTTATTGTTCTTATTTTTTACACCCAGGGCTGTGGTAAAGAAAGATCTGCGAAGGAAGCCCAAAGCATAGCGCTCAACTGAACAATCTCATCTTCGCTTCGTCACTTGCCATACTCGTTGAACGGCTTGTGAATTGCTCGCATTCTGCGAAAAATCGGCTTTATCTCGTTCACCTAACGTTCACCTCAAATTGCCGTCAACAGACGCATAAATTAGCATAATCAGTATAAATTGACAACGTGCATGGCTTCACGACTTCATATCATTACCAGTCCCTATCGGTTCCAGGAATTGGTAAGTTCAATGAAGTTTACCAGTTTCAAAGCTACGCGTAAAAAAAAAAAAAAACTCGGAAATAGACTTTTTAAAACAATAAAAATATATCATCATAATTATTCTTTAATTTTCTTCCACGTTAGTGACCGTTCTGCAATTGTCGGTTTTCAAGGGCCAGTCCTTTTGAGCTCTTTAGCTTTGCATACTGTGTTAATATAAACTGGATCGGACTGCTGTTCCGGATGTTGATTACAATAACATGACTGACTTTGGCTGTTTTCATTTAATTATAAGTTCCTCGCTAATGAATGGGGCCATCAATTACTGTATGTGGTTGACTTAATTCTTTCCCTCCTCTCAGAGAATCGGTGGTTACTGTCAATAAAATAGTCTTGACTATTGAAATTCGAGCCACGATGTTAGACTATGAAAAAACTGAATTATTCACACTTCTCGTCACGGTTACATCCTCAAGATATTTTTAGCGGTTATTGGCTTAAAAGTATCGAAATTTCTCCGCAAAAATTTTAAACACTAGTACTGCAAACAAGTCCTCTCGTCGCGTCCTCCAGTAATGTTTCAACTCAAACGTTTAAAAGTAAACACCGAGGTTTTGCAGTCAAATAAATAAGCATTAGTGTTGGCTGTCTCTTTAAAGATGACAAAACATCTTGCTTCTCACCCCCCAACCCCACCCCAGCAGAACATGAACAAAATCCTGCACGTGACTCACGTGACTGCAGAAACGTCGCACGTGATGGAATTTCTGAAAGGGAACTGATAAGCGCTGAGAGCGTTTGAAGAGGTCTCGTATCAACGTCTTCCTCAAAGTATACAAATTAAAACGAAAAGCTTGCTGATTACTGAAAAAGCTCCCAGTAAGTTCTGCACTGTAATTATTTTTCAATTCGGATTTGATATCGCGCGGAAATATTGCCAATGGCGGCACGAGGCTTTTCAAAATTAATTAAACAGGTTTTTAACATGAAATAAACGGAAACGCGCTGGAATCTTAATATTTTATTACCCCTCTCGCCTGCAGGGCCAAGTTTGGGCTGTTGAGACCGCTTTGTACCGCCGCGCGCTGTGCCCTTGACTTTGAAAACGTCTCGCGACCGTAAAGAATTTCATTTGACGTCATCGACAACAATTTGACTACGCCCACGCAGAGAGCGCTGAGTGGTCAACAGCTGTGCGCTAAACGTCAAAACACCCAGCCGTGAAATAAACAACAGTAAACACTAAAATGCGCGATAGTTCTCGAGGATAAGATACGGACGGTCAGTGACGTTAATTTTACTTTCAAGCAACGCAATAAAACTGTCTTAAATTGAAATTGAAAGACGTTTTGGGCTACGTCCTACAACAAAAGCTCCCGGTCCGGCGATGGACACAGATTTTATCGCGAAATTTCTGCGCACGTTAAAATATGCAAATAGGCGGATATTATTCATATTTACATATGCAGAGGCTAAAAACACGATGGTCCCTACCGACGTCATAATCTAGATGATCATCCAGGTCAACTGACAAATGGTTTCCGAGAGTGTTGTATTTACAAAACTAAGGGAAAAAAATAAAATATTCCGCATTATCGCAACATTTTAATGCTTATTCTGCATGAGTTGCGTTTAAACGATAAATAAATTTGCCTCGTCCGACTTAAATGGAAGTAAATACCGCAAATGTTTTTGAAATGGCAATGTAAAACAACTTTGACCCGGATACAATAGAATTTGTTATGATAATTTATTATAAAATATGCTAAGCACGTTTCAGCGTTTTCAAGACCGCGATGCAAAGTCGTCTCGCTTCCAAAACTATCACGCAATCAAGCAATCGAGCTCTCGTCAAACACACAAGAAAAGATTCAAAAGAGGAGAGATTTTGTAAGTGTCTGGACATCCTTTTGTCTGTTTGTGGGTGTTCTCGTTATCTGTTGACGAAGAAAAAGAAAAATTGCATTTCTGCGAGCGGATGTTATTTGGATGTGAAATGGTAAACCAATATAGCAAATGGTTGATGCTTTCCATTCCTCCTTCTTTGCAGAAATCGTCCTCGATTTTTATCCCTGGGTACGGATTTTAGAAGACGTTTTGCCCCGTCAGTTTTCAATCCTGTAAGACCTTTTAGTCAAGAAGGTATTTTGCACAATCCTCGGCAGAGGTTCGAGACTGTGTGGAGACTTTCAGAGCAGGAGAAAACAACAAAGCGAACAACTCATCAATCGAAGAGAAGATCATTAACAGCAGGGAAAATGGCAACCAAATCACTCAAAACCAGGTACGTTTCTTCTACGATAGCTTTAAAATGAAAATTAGCTATTAAACGCTTGTGAATTGCAATTCTCGAGGGATTTTTAAAGTCCTTGAGATATGTTTTCGTGAGACAAATCTGAATTCGTTCTTTCTTTCCCAAGGGGGCTCTCGAGCTTCGCACGCTAATGAGTGTTCGAAGGAACGGGTACTTTCATTCTTTCACACAGTCACAGCTGAGGTTTTCTAGTGTATTTCGAATACGCCATCTAAGTTTTCTAGAACAGTAAATCGTGTTTTATATTTTGGAGAACTTGAACGGCAAGATTAAAGTTCAGATTTTATTACGGGTGATGAAGTATGGGTCGTCGGAAACCTGTGACTTTTCAATTCACAATATCGCTTTTATGCAAGGTGTTAGATTATTCGGGGCGACTTTTTCATTGATTAAATACATTTTTGCTAATTTAGACCTAAGTGTTACCTAATTTACGCTGAAACCGAGGGAATTATTTGCTTTTTGTGAAGTTTATAAAACATCGTGTGTATACAATAGATGTAGATTTCAATTTTCAAAGGTTGTTTGTTGCAAACACTGTGTGAGTGGTGACATTTTATCAACCTGGGCAGGGAAAATTGTCTGTGTGATGAGGCTTTTAGTTTGCAAACCTCGACTGTGTAAACATCATCAACTGCGCTGTAATTGCAGTTTTTGTTCAAAATGTGAAAATACAAATTGTCGTTGTGAAATACCCATTTCCCCAAATATGGTACTGCATCAAAAGGAGGCAAATATGGCCGACGGGCAATTAAACGAGAAAGCGAACCTCTTTGTATGTTTGCACGAAATCGTATAATTTTGATATTTTTCATATTATTTATCACACGCACAAAAGAAAGTAATTTCGCGTAAAATTTGGGCATGGAAAAAAATATATGGTGTACTGCATAGCATTGTATTAATTTCACGAAAGGAAACCTTTCATCTTAGAACTTTTTAAGTGATGGATTGTTTAAGTGTGCTTTCTTTTCATCTCATGACCATTGCAAATATGTAATAATGAGAAATTTGCCGCCCAGAAGTCAGGAGAGGAGTCAATATCATTTCAATTTACTCATATGGAATCATAACATTTGACATCAAACAATAGATTGGTATTCAATTTGCTTTCTCTTGCAAATTGCAGCAATTATATCCATTAACCTGACTGGCATAATTTAGATAACAAAAAAACAACAACAACAAAAGTGGAGCAACTTATACTGTCAAATGATTAAGGAAATAACCTGTCCAAGGCAAAATATATTTTTGGAGCAAGTCTGTCTATACTATCAACAAGAAAACAAAAAGTTGGGGTGTTTTATCAGACTTGATGTTTTTGAACAATGGCAGATCCTAGAAAAAAATGCGAAATATTTAATTATTAATAAATTGCAGAAGTATTCATGGTGAACTTTTGCAGATATACCAACCTAAAAATAATTATTGAAATCCGGGGGATCACCAAACTTACCTTAAAAATTCCCCTTAAATGGACAAAAATTGACTTTGTGATTCAATGCAGGAGAATAGGAGTTTCAGCCTGTATCTAGGTAATGGATGCTTTTGTGAGGATTCTTTGTGATTGGTTATTAGTGTTAGTTTTGTATTTCCATTTAATATTTGATATTCATATTATTATAACATTTTTAAAATAATTAATTTTTTTCAAATTTACCCTAAACAGTGAATTCCAAAAGAAGAGAAGATCAAGAGATGCAGCGCGATCAAGGAGGGGACAACAGAATGACGAGTTTGTGGAACTAGCCAATCAGCTGCCTCTTCCAGTTGGCCTGGCATCGCAGCTGGACAGACTCTGCATCATGCGCCTCGTCAACAGCTACATTAAAATCAAAAACCTTCTTCAGACCCTTGTCACACAAGGTAAGACTACAACTTGATAAAATTAATACAACTGTAAGTTATGTGCCTGGGTTACTCCACTGCCATACATTTACAATCTCTTGTTAACTGAGCAGGTAGCAATACTGAGACGATATGACCCTTAGATCTTGACCTTATGAAGTGAAATATATTTGCTTAGTAGAATCCCATGCAAGCTGGGTCAATAAGAGATTCGTTATACAAATTTGTGCAATTTGAAAAAGACCAGAAAAAGGAATATCTTGAACTGCCAGAGGAAAAGCAAGGAACAGCAGGAAAGGTGTCTTAAAACAATTTAAGTTTGGTAAAACTATATAATTGCGCAGTTTTCTATGAAGTTCTCTTCAATGAAGGGTACTTTTTTTCAGTCCCATACTAAGAAAATATTTCTCAGACTAGTGTCGTTGAAATATAGGAAATAAAAATAATTATAACTTGCATTCAGTCATTATATATATTGATAAAATTTTATTAATTTTTGAATAATCAGATGTGAAGAAAATTGTATCTCTGAATGTGTCAGATACCAACGTTTATGACAAGTCTTCACTGGAGGTATGGATAACAACACTGTGTAGATCGCTATTGTTTGAAAATGTCACCTATGGTAGCATGACACAACTAGGAGTGTTGTTATTTTTTCCTGTGAATGGGGTACTAGTCCATTGCAAAATACCGCCAGCGACCTTTAAAGGTCAACCCCAGCAATTTTCCAGTACCCATTTGTACACCACAAATACAACACAAATTATTACCCAAATGACCCCAAACAGGCCTTAAATCTGGAACAGCCATTAGGTTACTATTCCACCCAAAAGCCCCCACCCCCCTAAAAAAACACATTTGAATAAGATCAAAGAAATTCCAGAGCTTTTGTCAGAATTTACAAATGTTTTCTTTGACTCTAACAGGCATTGGATGGCTTTGTCTTTGTGGTAACACCTGATGGCCAGTGCATTTATGTGTCAGACAATATCAACCACTACATGGGTCTCACACAGGTAAATACCAAACCTATGCAATCAATATACAATTATTGTAAAGACATGGCCATCGCAGTTATGCACACAACTTAAGAAGTTGTGAAAACAAGGCCTTGAGAAAAATTCAGGCTGGGACTGGATTCAAACCCATGACCTCTGCTATACTGCAGGTGCAGTGCTCTACCAACTGAGCTATCAAAACACGTGGGAGCTGGTTACATTGTGAATTTGTGATATACCTGTAGATAGTGAAAAATGCAAGTGAATATATTTTGTATTTAATACTAATACGGCTAAAACCTGATACCATATTATTGTGTTTCTTTCTTAAAAGATTGAAGTAACTGGTAACAGTTTCTACAAATACATTCACCCTTGTGATCATGAAGAGCTATCCAATCAGCTTGGAGGGCAGATTCCACTGGAAGACATGGAAATCTTTGATGGCCTTTTCTGCTCCGATTCCGTGTTCATGATGAGCAACCACCTCAAGGGAGGATCAAAAAATGTTGTTCATGAGAATCCACACAAGTCATTCTTCCTGCGCATGAAAAGCACTTTGACAAGCAGGGGGAAGAACGTGAACCTCCGAGCATCAACCTACAGGGTAAGACTAAAAACTGGATTAATCTGCAGTATTGTTACAGCAATGTGAAGTTAAACCTTGGTGCTGTACACCAGTAGGCAAACTTTTTCTCATAAAAGGTAGACATAAAAAAGGTACTTCACAAAAGTAGTGCTCAATAGCTTTCATTTGAATGGTCACACACTAAGGTTTCAGAGACTTGCAAGCTAGGACCAGCTTGAATGGTCCCATGTGCCTTTTGACTTAAAAGATATACAGATATGTATGTTATGGTTAGAGCTCATGACTTTTGAGTTAATTTAAGATTGATTTTGTTCTTCAAGGTGGTTCACTGTACAGGCTGCATGAAAATGCAGGTCAGAGTCTCAGAAAATGGTGAGGAGGAGCAAGTGCCAATGTTTTTGGTAGGCATTGGAGTACCGCTGATGTTCAGCTCCACGTTTGAGGTTCCACTGGACAGAGCAACATTCACCAGTCGTCACAGCCTTGACATGAATTTCCTGTCATGTGATGAAAGGTTGGTAAAAAAAATTCTGGTAAATGCCTTCTTCTACACTGTACAGTGGAACCCCATTAATCCAGTCACCAATGGGCCACGATTGAAGCGGTTCTTTAAATAAGAAAATGACTCACTTAGCTTTTGTTTGGGCCAGAATAAGGTGGCTGGAATAACGAGGTGGCCATATAAACTGGGTGGCCGTAAGGAAGGGTTCCAGTGTATTGTCATTCCAGATAAGAACTCCAAATGACTTGGCCTACTTTATGTGAAAGCACAATCCAAAATTTCACACAAGTTATGTTCTTTAACAGTGTTGCAGACCTGCTTGGTTTCACGCCTGCAGAGATTGTCGGCAAGTCTTGGTACCATTTCCAACATGCTTGTGACCTGGACACTGCACTAACATGCCACAAGACATGTAAGTAAAAGGTGTATGTTTCTTTTGTTCCCTGTAAAGTAAGGCTGGATGCCATTCATATACCGGTAACCACAGTTTGTGCCCAAGAGCTTGGATGGGCTCAAGTTTTGAACAGAGTTTATAGTGGTACTTTTAACTTTGTGTGGTGACGGAATATGCATAAAAGAATATCAGTAAATAAATGAACTTTATACAAAAGTTCTTGAGAAACTGTAGGATTGTGTAGTGAAAGTTAAAGTTGCCCGGGAAGAAGTCAGCTATTGAAATATGCTACACTGCAACCTGTGCAAAAGGAACAGCCTGTTTGGCAAAGAAAACTATTGAAAGATGACATCAGCCAAGGAACATTCTTTTTGTAACATGGAAGTGTCTGTTATTAACTGGTGAGTTTCCTTTCAACTTGTTTCACAGTGCTCACCAAGGGACAGTCAGTAAGCAAGTACTACCGCTTCTTGGTGCGCAGTGGAGGCTGGGTGTGGCTACAGACCAAAGCCAATATAGTTTACGACAGCAAAACATGCCAGCCACAATTTGTGCTGTGCACAAATTACATCATCATGTAAGTTCTATTGTATTTTGGAATTAGTAGAGACAGGCATGCAGCTAAGCAGTTCCTGCTAGCTACGTTCACTGACCAAGAGCTTATTGCCAGCTAAAAGAAAACTAACACCTGACGTAACCTTACAAGACAGGTGTTGAATGATAAATGTGAGACTTTGCGAGAAGATGAGACTATGATTTGTCTCAGCCAGCACAAGACATTTTGACTTCTCAAATTGCAAGACTGAGATACCATTTATAAAAACAAACTAACAAATCAAACTTCAAAACTTGCAAAGCCTTGCAAAAAAAATTGAGTCTCCGAGACAGCTTTGTGAAGAAATCAAGACTACAAGACCCATGAAATTGAATGAAAATTTTGTGAGACCCATTGTTTTTGAAGCACTATTCACCACCCTGTAGAAAGCCAGCTGAGCTTCATTTTTTTCTTAGCTTAGAGGTACTCCATAATCCACAATTATTGTTTTCTTATTCTTAGGAACATGACTGAGCCTTTCTTTGATTTGTGTCTTTCTTTCTTTAGGAGAACGGACAAGCAGGATTACATTCTGTCCTCAGAGCAATTGAACCCAGTGCCTGCTCCACTGGGACTGGACTTAGTGGTGAAAAAAGAAAATGTGAAAGGCAGGGGGACAAGGAGAAAACACTCCATTGTGTTAGAAGAACGCACTAAGCTGCTCAAGGCCACCGCACATGAACAGCGTCCCAGTGGAGATATCGTTCCAAAGAAGGAGACCAACCTTGACGCATGCTGTTTGAGGGCGCCATCAAAATCCATTGCTAAGAAGTCTTGTCAGTGTCTGGAGGATGTTGACTGCGAGCACATGAATTTTCAAGTATGTGTACATGTACATTTTCAAAAACCTTTGCATATGCTCACAAAAATATGGGGGAAAATTTAAAGGAGCATTTTCACCTTGCATGCTTGGTGCTGCACTGAAGTAATAGGCTTGAACCCAAGAATACCAGTACAGTCAAGTGTGATGAGCTGATTAGACGTCAGCAAACATATTTTCACTTGACTCCATTGATGACTTTGCTAAGGTTGCCAAAAAGGTCAGATACCACCAACATGTTAGAAGTGCAATACCATCAAAATTATTGATATTGCATGGTGAAGTGAAATCCTGTTGCTTTACTGTAAATTGTGTTCCTGCAAGTATGTTTAATTATCTTTAATTAATAGTTTCACGGTGATTTCCTTCATTTTGACATGCTTCATATAAATATAATAGTCAAACTCTCACACGTAAACAAAAGCAAAGGTGTGGCTGACTAGGGCCCTTTAATATGGGTTTAGTTTCACAAGACTTGCAAAGTGAAAATTAACACAACATTTACTAACCTGATATTATGTTTATCAGGACTGCCTGCCTGTAGCATGGGACACCAATGAAGAAGTTATCACACAACAGCAAAAATATGAAAACATGCTGCACAGCCATTATGGCCTCATCGACTCTTCTCAGCCCTCTACTCCAGGAGGCAGCACCACTGATAACAGAACACCGTACATTCCTTCACCAAGTGACGACCAAAAGATTAGTGCAGACAAAGAGAAAGAGGCGCAAGAGGAAGAAGAAAACTTTGATGAGCGTGCACCATTCATTCCTTTGTCAATAGTCGACTCAGGATTGGACTGCGACAACGACTTACTAGTTGAAATTCCTTTCATTGATTCACCAATGACACCATCGTCATGGCTGCTTAATGCAGAGGAGAGCATTCCTTCTCCAGGAAGTGTATCTATGACACCACCACCAACAGGCAGACCCACTGTTCCTTACACCCGCCCACCAAGTTTCTCCAACTCGTCTTCACCAGTCACATCACGGAAAGGCATACCCACAGCTGTGAAACGAAATGGTTATGTGACAAATGAAGTCGTGTCCAAAGGGAAGGCATTCTTTCCAAGCCTCACATCGTGGGAAGCCGAGCTCAATGCTCCAGTTCAGAATACGCTTCTTCAGGGGGAGGAACTCCTAAGAGCTCTTGAATGTGGAGATTTTTTGTGAACTAAGAACTATAAAAATGAACTATATAATCATTCCATAGATCACCAGCTGTAGG
The DNA here is from genome assembly GCF_042242905.1 of Orbicella faveolata. Lineage (NCBI taxonomy): Eukaryota > Metazoa > Cnidaria > Anthozoa > Scleractinia > Merulinidae > Orbicella > Orbicella faveolata. The sequence continues at coordinate 8,125,610 of NW_028301555.1, read as the reverse complement.
TACCGACTGAAATGCAACTTGAAAAGTTGTTGACATTTTATTTGTTAGATTGTTGTACTATATGCATTTAATTATTGAAGAAGCCTTCATCACCATAAAGGGGTTTTACAGAAGTGTTCTGAAGCATTGTCAGAAACATGACACTAATATTTCTTTTTTAAGGGGATTCCGATTATTACTTGTATATACACATACGCCTTTGGTTAACTCTTGGATTTCATTACCAACTGGGGAAGTGTCATCAGCACAACATCTTCAAAAACAGCTTTGACTCATGGAGATAGCCATCAGAAACTGTGACACAAAGAAAGTGTACAATATTTCTTTGGCATTTCACCAACTTGACAGTGATGGTTGATGCTGCAAAAAGTTTCTAACTGTTAAACATTTCTTGTTATGACACTGACCACCTCTATTGCAAGTTGACTTACCTAACAACCGAGCTAAACTCCTTTCTAAAAACCCAGCAGTCGTACACTTAGATTTCTACTAATTTCACATTCAGTCAGGTCTTAGAATCCCCTTCATGTTGGTAACGTAGTTACAAGTATTAGGGGATGTTGGTAATGTTGTTGTTAGGGACCTTGTGTGATTTTATGTAGTTCATAGATTGATAGCTTTTAATTAAAAGTATTTGTAGTTTGCTAAATAATATTTACATGTACATTGTAGCTAGAATGTATTCTAGGGTATATTACAAGCATTTTAACCATCGTCAATTTTCACATTTCATTTTTCACGCTTTTCTTTGATTTCTCTTTTTTTTTCTTGTCGTGGCAGGCAGAGTGGCTTGTTGGTTAATGCAGTAAACTGTGGTCTAAGCAGTCTGAGTTTAAAGGAACTCTATCACAGTATTTTGAGTTATTTTGGTCACATACAAAATAACCTTTAAATTGAAGGAAAGCTGAAAATAGTGGTTAACCAAGAGAAACACCAAAGAGATATTAATAAACCATAAAGGAACAAGGATGGTTAAGGATGGAGAAGATTAACACAGATTGCAAAGAACAAATTTGAAAAAGTTGGGCTAATCTTTTCAAGATGCGAAAGCATGACATAGCTCCTTTAAGCCCTGACCAGGGTTTTGTGTTGTGTTTTTTTGGGCAAGCCACTTTACTTTCACAGTGCCTCTCCTCACTCGGGAGTATAAATGGTTAGCAGCAAAATTCAAGTTTGCAAAGTACTGTAGAATACCCCACAAAGCAGTAGCATAAAATCCAGGGGCAGCAGAAGAACACCTAGTCATTGCATTGATCAGAGACTGGGTCAAGCCCTGATAGTCTCAATCACGTTGGACCGCATTGTTTAAGTTGCATAGTTATAAGCATAACTATGAAATTTTACAATCATGCTATGAAGTGGTCACAAGGTTTGGTTTTACCAGCAGGATAAGTAACTAGAAGATTTCTGTTATTCAGTCTCATTAAGGTGAATTATTGCATGGTTTCTAGATTGACATAATTCCAGGCTTTGCTGTTGTAAAATCTCTTCTTTTAAATTTTAAACTGAGTGATTGCATGAATGATCGTACAAGCCACTTTGCTAGCAACTATCTGTAGAAAGCATTAGATTTGAAAATCATATTAGACTTATTCAAGTTGATTGTAGTAGTGTAGGTCTTAACATGTGGACACTAATATCAAATCTGTCCATTGTAGACTGATCTTGCTAAGCATAGTGGAGTGAAACATAAGCGTTACTACAGAAAGTTCCTCTAGTTAAACCCTTACGGGCTAGACCATGTCATTTTGGACGACTGTGTTACCCAAAAACTAGTCTTCAACATTAATAAAATCTGTAAATAATGATTTGATTCAATCAATGGCAACACACAAATGAAACGCCACAAAGCCAATTAGCCCAGCTTTGTTTGACTGGCACATCGCAAAAATGTCCACTTGATATATCTTTCAGATTGACAGAAACTGTCTAGTGTTTTGTTACTCTGTCACTGTGTGATACGGTCCAATGTCTGTGAATGAAACGAAAATGTTTCACGATTCAAGTGAACGCTACCGAGTAGTATTTTTTATGTGGTACTATTTTGCTTTCATCATGTTGAAGAATGAAATTCAGAATTATTTTTCAAAAATTTGGAGTGAAAGGCTTATCCTACTTGTTAGGAGAGAGAGACATCATAATCAAATTCTCAAAATTAAGAATAAAAACCTTTGGACAAGCATTCTGAGACAATCTGAGAGAATGTTGCCAAAATGTCATGGCCTAACCCATGCAGCAGTTCACTTAATTTACCTAGTAAGTTTGGGACAAATTGCTAAACAAGGCTATTGTTTTAATGTACGCAAGTGTGACCTTCCAATATACAGGAAGCTAATCTGCAAAGAATACCAACTTGTTCTTATTGGTGGTTTTGGGTAGACACATGTTTGTAGGGAACAGAACATGATGTTGAACAAACAACTGACAACTTTGAGTAAATGTCTCGAGAACTTTAGTTAAGATCTTAAGTTCATCTTGTTAGGTTTATTACAGTCCAGCTCTTTCTGTCAGTCAGCACTGGCTACATGAAGACTGCGTATTTGCTATGCTGTGTGACATGCACTTAATTACACTGCTCGTTATCACCTTCTAAGGTTCATCACTCCAGGTGGTGCATAGGCCTGTTTGCTATTGTTTACTATTAGTTTTTTTTTTTTCTCATGGTTTTCTCGTTGTTAAAAAGTTTGCCATCAACATTAAACCATTGTTGTAATACCATCAATGTGTGCAATTCAATAAAGTTGTTTACTGTATCCTATGCCTTTAATCAACTGTTTTAAAGGAGCATTTATACAAGTATCATCTGATATGTGTGCACGGGAGCCTGTTGGTTAGTGTGCTGGAATCCAGATTCAGTTGAATGCATTCAAATGGGGAGGTTGCCAGGAGGAGGAGGGGGTTACACCCATATATACATCATATAAGATGTGGCTATGGCTTACATTGTAACTTTGTTAAGAAGAAAAGGATTTTTTTTTTTCCTGAGTGTCAGTGACAAAATCTGATGTTAATGTCTGCATGTGCAGCTTGTTCAGACATGTTTTAATTTCTTTGTTAACATTTATGAATTACATCTCAACGGGTTTATGTAAACATCTAAGTTTAGCTAAGAACAATTATATCACAGTTCAGTTCTTTGCCATAAGAGTGTTGTAGCCAACATTGAATTTGGCATTTTTCTGTCCTCGAAGTGTGCGCAAATAGTTGAAAGAAGATTTGTGTTCTTCCTTTGTGATATTCAGCTGTTGGTAAATGTAGGACAGGCCTGTATCACGTGCCTTCTCCACCGTCAGAAGTGCCTCAGCATGCGCTTTAGCACGAATGATCGTGGCTTCAGCTGTGGCATTCTGTGTGATTTCCATGGCAGCATTGTTGATTTCATTCTTGAGACGTTCAGTTTCTTTACGTACAACCTACAAAGGAGCAAGATGTACAGTAGATTGTGCTGGGGTGGCTTACTCAATTTTTGATATGGCTGCAACACCTGACCCCTGGGGCTGAAAATCATTGTACCTCTTCACCAAACCAGACATTTGCGATAGGCAAGACAGGCAAATGTAATGGAAAACATTTTCTTTAAATCAGAGGCTTTTTAAAACTTAGTTTGTCTTAACAGGGGTCAAATGCCACTTCTGGGTTTTGATTCCTAAGTGTGAATACTGAAATGAAAATGTCTAGCCAATCAAAAAGAACACAGACAATCCAGTGAACCAATCAAGACTTCAGAGCAGTGGTAGACCAAATTCAAGCTGATAAACTTGGTGGATAACAGTTTGTAAATTTATATGCAACTACAGGGTATGAAGTGGAGGCGTGGTGGCCTCATGGTTAGTGCAATCATCTCCAGATCGAGCAGCCCGAGTGCAGGGACTTTGTGTTGTGTTCTTGGGCAAAACACTTTACCCTCATAGTGCTTCTCTCCACCCAGGTGTATAAATATCGGTAACTTTAATACTGGGGGTAATCCTGCGATGGACTAGCATCCCATCCAGGGGGAGTAGAAATACTCCTAGTCGCTTCATGCTACAGAAACAGGGATAAGCTGCGGCCTGATGGGCCACTTGGCTCGTATGCAGACTTTACAGTATGGTATATGATGGGTATGCTTTTAGTTGGAGACTGACTTAACATTTGCCTTAATGGTAAAGAAATTCAAAAATTTGAGACACTTATAAGGTAGAGTTTGGATGGGACTGGGTGAAGAGTGCATTTAATGACAGCTGTTAAGTGTGTCACCAACTGAATCAATCCATTTTAAATCTGGCTTTACACACTAGGTCTTGTGATTCTGCTGAATTTCTACAATATCCTCCAAATTAACACACATAACATTGTGCAGTTCCAGAAAATATTCATACTCCCCCCCAAAAAAGGATTGGAGTTTCCTGGGGGGTGGGGGTTCTGTAAGACCAAAATATTTAAAGAAATGTATGAACCTTTTAAAATTGGAATTTCCAGAGGGGTGAGGGTCTTAGAAGAAATTCCTTCTGTGGGGGAGGTATGGATATTTTCTGTAACAACACATTGAAATTGTGCTTCTGTGTTAATAGCAACCCTGACTAACAATATTATTGTGCTACTGGTGCTTTCTGTGTTAAGTATCACAGTAGTAAGTAGACTGACATACTGCTTACCTTCTCCTCTAGTTCATACTGAGCCTGCTCCTCCTGTTCTCGCTCAGTAACCTGCCGTAGATACCTGCTCTTGACATCAGAGTGAATGTCAAAGTCCAGGAACTGAAAGTATCTGACTTCTACAAACAGTCCTTTCTGGGTTGTGTTACATCTTGAATGTTCAACACATCCAGGAGTACACTTGTATGTCTCACAGTCTTTACGGCAGCAGGTCCCTGTTAAAAAAGAAAACAGAACCAAACAGTTCACTGTGTTCACTGCTCCTCAAATTAATAAACTTTTTGATTGTAGAATGTTTTTCTGGACGTACTTCCTCTTATTTAAAGACCCACTTAGAAGTGCTTCTTCAGATTATTATGGTAGGGTAAACCCCCACATTTGAATATGGAAAAAAAAAATTAATATTGCTATGTCAAGTGGTTTGTAAAGCAGTACACTGCAAAGTCCTCACAAGGAAATGAATTTGAATGTATCTCTATTTTTTCAAACGGGTTACTTAGTGTAGTCATTTTTTTTCACGAGATCTTTATGCCTCCAATGAAGGGTGAATGGGTTTTTGGGTAGGCATATTTTTGAAGGAGAACAAACCCATTCATTTTTACCCTCTGTCCACATGACCAAAGTCATGTGGACACGAGGTTATGTTGTGAGTTTGGGTGCATTCCTGCGTAAGACATTCCTGTGTAACCATTCTTTGCATTCCTAATGTAAGATTAACTGTGAAGGACAGTAGATGGATATGGCTCAGGCAACTTACAGGTTTATCAATTTTGGTTACTTAAGACACTGTGTCGGGTATAAAACTGACAATGAATTGACAGCATTTTTTGCTATTGATTTTGGAAGTATGAATTTCAACCATGCTGCACAGATTCAAGACATTTTGTGGGAGTTTCTCAGGGAACAGTGTCTTTATCAGGGTATAACTTGTTCCAAAATCACTTGAAAGTTGGCCAGTATGGAACTTATAGCTTGTTCCATTGCTCCTTAAAAATCAAGTTTAAGCCAAGCATAGGGTGTGGGGGGAGGGAGCGAAGAAGGGAGGGAGGGAGGGAGGGAGGGAGTGAGGGAAAGAGACCGAGGTGTGATAGTGCCAGGTAGGTGCAAAGGCCTTTTAGGAGTTTGAAATCTGCAATCTATTTTGAGATAGAGAATTGACACAACCTTTTTTGGGTGAAAGATTGAAGTATGACATTTTAAGGGTCAATAAAAAGCAAAACCAACAGCTCTCTTTTAGTGTCAAACACAAATTTTGGTCTCATTCACACCTCTCATCACAAATACACCCTAGCATCCCCTTGCGCCCCCTACAGCTGCCCACTTAGTGATTTACATCCAAACCTTCAAGTCTTGCTTTAAGTGCCTTGAATAGTTCCTGCTCCACAGTCTCCCTGTCTCTTATAAACTGTGACACAGACAGCTTGGATGCTTCACCCTTGATGGCTGCATTAGCTGTTGTCCGCACTACAGGCCTGGTAAGAATATGTTGCAACACTGGTAAGTTATTACCCAATCACTTGTCAACAGTTAATCTCTTACCAGTGCTATTTGCTGTGAAACAGTGAGGGATAAAATATATTCCTGCATGCTTGTCAGAAAGATGTTAAAAGTTGTAAGAGCTCAAAAAAATTATTTCTCCTTTGAAACAAAACCCAGTAACCTAACAAGCTTGTAACAGGTGTAGTTCTTAAAGTCCTCTGCATGCATTGCATGTCTATAATGCTAGGCGATATATTATTCTAGGATATATAAATAAGCAAATAAATAAATGAATAAGGTACGCACAGTTGAAAACACACACAGTTAAAGAATGTATTATACTGGCAAAATTTTCCCTTCAACTTGTCATGCAACAATGCAATGAATTGCTATTTGAAAAATGGTGGTGTACAAATTTGGCCAACTACATTTAAGTTGTAGCAACTTGTTGCATGAAGTCAATAAGGCATGAGATCAACATTGCACACAATTATGCATGTTGCTGTAATTTAATAAACAGATAGTGGAACAACGTTAGTTAACATCTAGGAGAAGGGGTGAAACAATTATTTTTGAAAGTGTGCGTTGAATCACGTAGGAAAGTAAAACCAAATAACAGGCCTAACCTGTAGTATAAGTCATACTCTTGGTGCATATCCTTCAGGTCTTCTGGACGAAGGAAGTACTGCATGGCACAAGTGATCTCCACTTCCACCTTGTCTTTAGAGAATGTCACAATCTTCTTGAGCTCCTCGTAATGAGCATCAGCACTAAATGTTTTGAATGTATAATCTGGACCAATCAAGTATCGGCCTGATGTGTACACTTTATCTAGCTTCACCTTCCCTGTTGACCTTTGCTTCCGCAGTCCCAGCTGAAAAGTAAAAACACCAGTACCCACTATTAATTGTCCCTGATCCAAGGGCCATTGATGGGATTGCATTTTTATAACTTGTTCTAAGGCCTTTCATTTTCAAACAAAAAGGGAGAGCAAGAAATATATTTAACTGAAAAACACCATGCATTACATAACTTGGATTACGTGTACTTAAGGGGTCCGTGGTTGAGTGTCAATCGATACTCTCAACTGATACCCTCAATCAATATCTCGATCAATACTCCATCGACATCCCGATCAATACTTGGTTGACATTCTATCGACACTTGATCAACAGTCCGTCCATAGTCGGCGGACTTATATGAATCAATTGAAATTTGGTTGACTCTTGACCGAGATGTCGATGGAGATCGATTGTCAACTGAGGTGTCGATGGAGTGTCAATCAAGTAGCAATCGAGGGTCAATCAAGGGGATCGATCGACACTCAACTGGGATGCCTTTAGTACACATGATATGATAAATTAACACTTTCATTAGCCAGGTCACACAAGGTCTTGACACAAGTGAAAAACCTGTGAATTATCCTGTGACACAGAAATGCAGCACAGTATACACTACAGTACATTTTGCAGGGCTACATATGCAAAATTTAGAACCTGTAAAAAAATCCTGTGGATTTCTTTGAATGAAATCAACCTCTGAAGAAAACTTATGAATTAAACATGAAGGAAGTAATGTCTTGAGAAACCTCAGGAAAAAAATTGCAAAAAAACCCAAAAAATTCAACTGGTTCTTATCCATAGTGTATAATACCCTTGGATATTCAACACTCCAAATGGTTATAGAAAATGATGTACAGCATGCAGCACTCCCCCAAGGAGAACCTCTTTCTCCCAGGTTATTAAAATGCCCCCCATTCATTAAGACACAATGGTTGTACTGTAAAATGACTTAACTTTCTGTCCAGAATTGTGACTTCAAATTTTAATGAAAGCTTAACAACTTACAGCTAAAGCAGCTGTGAATTGTGATTTAAGACCTTATCCACTAAAAACTTCCCCTTGACTTCAAGTCAGAAGACAACCAACGGCCATGTGACATATTTCAAAGATAGCTGAAGATCACCCAAAACCTTCAAGGCAGGAAAATAATTTCAA